>NC_056735.1:854566791-854815248 GCF_019279795.1 Protopterus annectens | reverse complement strand
TGAAAGTTTGTAGCCTGCTACAGACCACCCTCCCAAACTCAGGAACCTCACTTGGCTTTCCTGAGAACACTGGAGAATATGAAGGTCTCTCCAAACACCATTATATTGGGTGACTTCAACTACCCAAACATTGACTGGGGATACTACTCAAGCCCCAGCACCCTTGCCCAACGGTTGCTAGAATTTATAAACTCAAATGCTATGGCACAACTGGTCACCATCCCCACAAGAGGGGAAAACATATTGGGCCTGGTCATCACCAACACAGGGACTCTATGTTCCACATCAGAGGTATATCCCTCATTGGTAAGGTCAGACCATACATTTATCTCACTGGACATCCATATCCCGTCCCCACCCCCAGCTAAGGTAATCTTGGTGAAGAACTTCTCAAAAGCAAACGTCACACTTCTCAAAACTGAGGTGGTATCCTTCAAAGACCCTGGGACAGTGGTAAATACTGCTTAAACCACAGAATCCTTTACAAACGCATTCTATGGACACCTACTGGAATGCATGGATTGTGCTATCCCAAATAAAAACAAGACTCACTCCTCCAAAGGCAAGGGACCTGTCTGGTGGACCCCGGCCATAAATAAGCTATACAACAAAGGGAGGAGGCTACTACATGATAGAGCACAATCCCAAAAAGGGAAGGCATCTCTGATCAGTACTTAGCAAGAAGCTATGATCACTCATGAATTCATCTAAGGCGAGCTTCAAAAGGAAAATTGCACCAGACACTAAGGACAATCACAAGGCCTTCTTTAGTTATGTCAGGAACCTGGGTGGCAACTCCCAGATATGCTCTGAGTTAGTGCAAAATGACAAAAAATGCACTGAACCCACAGACAATGCCAACATCCTGGCAGACAGGTTCAGTGCAAATGTCTCCCCCCATCCCCCCAAAAGAGCAAATGTCCATCCCAACAGAGTGTAGCCCCCCTGACATCACAGATGAACATGTGAGAGCTGCCCTCTCCCAAGCAGAAAACACAGCAGCAATGGGACTGGACGGTGTCCTGGCCTACGTCTTACACGAGCTTCATGAAGAACTTAACCCTCACATAAAGTCACTGTTCACTGTCAGACTTACTGCAGGATATGTACCCAAGGAATGGTGTACAGCAACAGTGGTCCCACTCCACAAAGGTGGTGCCACAACGGACCCCAGACACTATCGCCCTATAAGCCTAACTAGCCCGATCTGCAAAACTATGGAGCGTATCATCATGAAACTCATAAACAAAGACATCGGGAACCTACAGACACTGGATCCTACCCAATTCGGCTTTGTTGAGGGCAGATCTTGCCTCTTGAACCTGGTTGACTTCTTTAAACAGTTACCAGGTCCATAGACGTAGGGAAGGTAGTCCACACAGCCTACCTGGACCTCGCAAAACCCTTCGACACAATACCCCACTTGGGCATCATAAATAAGCTCATCAGCTTAGATATCAACACATATGTCACAAAATGGATTGCAAACTGGATCAGGGATAGCACCCACATGGTCAGAATTGCAGGTGCCATGTCTGACTCTACACCAGTTACAAGTGGCATCCCACAAGGCTCAGTCCTGGGACCTCTCTTGTTCAGTATATATTTCTCTGATGTACAGGCTAGCACAGGAGGACTATGGCTGACCAAGTTCGCAGATGACTGCAAACTGGGTGCCATAATAGACTCTCCAGCTGACACAAACATCCTCCAAAAGGGTCTCACAGAGATGGATAACTGGTGCCAGAGCCATAGCCTAAAACTAAATGCCATAAAATGCATAGTCATCCCCCTTTGGAAATAACAAAGTGCCCACACATTACCACATAGGTGGTAATCCATTAAGTATGGAAAAAGTTATTAGGGATTTGGGGACCCAAGTAGATAGCAATATCACCTTTGGCAATCACTTTGCCAAAGTGGTTAGACAGACCTTCTATATAGCCCACCTTATCCCAAAAGGTTTCACATCTAGATCAAGAGAGGTCATTGTGCCCCTCTACTCATCAGGCCCATGACTGAATACAATGCCCCATTTGGGATGTGCCTTACCCGACACCTGCAGCAACTGTAATGGCCACAAAAGTACCTCACCAAGTGGATCTAAGGACTCACACAGATGCCCTGCACAGTTCGGCTAAAGTAACTCCAGCTCTACTCAGTTGCTTACCGCCTGCTCGGATGTGATCTGTGCCTGACGTATAAAGCCATGTCCAACCCAGAATTAATGGTCATGCTCCACCTCAGGATATCCGAATCCCTTAGAGCTACATGCTCCAGGGACTTAAACCTCAGCGCAGAAATTAATAGGACATGCTGGAGGGACAGATTCATATCCCAGAGGCTCCCCTCACCCTGGAATGAAATACCAGTCCCGCTTAGGCAGAGCCCCTCACTGACCATCTTCAGGAGAAATCTTGACGAGTGGATGGGTGATCGTATGTTTATCCCTTGGATCTCTTCTGGGTCCCTGCTAGACAGAGGCACAATAAACTAACCGTAAAAGGGCTATCTTGTGTGACCTACTATTCACAGGCACAGTCTACTAATCTAACAGGGTGGCGAAAGCCAAACATACTCTGGCTAGGCTTATAAATGCCCTAGGGCAGATAGCCTAGTATCAACCTATGAACCTATGGTAATGTTTGGAGTGCGCATTGTTTATTGATGATACTGATTGCAGGTTTTTTATCTTCTTTGCTTTCCCACTTTCTATGAACAACCTAAGTATCTGTAGTACATATTTGATTATGACAGGGTTCCAATATATTATATATGTGTCTGTTGTCATATAACTGTGTGCACAAGGCAGACTGGTGAATAGTGTGAGGTTCCTGGGTTAACACATGCAACTGTTAGATATGTGTGGCCCACTGCTGTACTCAGACATGGCTTAAGTGTGTGAGCATGCCCAGTTTGGCCTTTCAGTGTTTTGTTGCCTGACATTTGTCTCATTTATTCAGGTGTGTGAGCATGCCCAGTGTGATCTTTCAGTATGTTGCTGTCTGAAGTCTTATCAACATTTCTTCATACAGGCTGACCAGTGACATACTGTCATGGTTTAGTGGTTCAGTGCTATGACTATAGTGCACAGTATCCTGCGTTCGAGGCCTGTCACTGCTTTATATTTTCATACTGGGCAGATCAGACTGCATAAGGACCAGTAGAGCAAATATGAGCATGTTTACCTGCTTTTGCTCAACTATGCCCAACTTTGACCAAGCTTGCCCAACATTGCTCAACATTAATCAACATTGCAGAACGTTGCCCATTATTGCTCAACATTGACCAAAGTTGTGCTAGTTAGTGTGTGCAAATTTGTTTACATATACTAAATAGTGATAAAAGCTGTTTAGCACTGCTTTATATTGCTTAACACATGGCAATCATGCCTCAGGTGGTGTTGCAGGGCTGCCTATGTCAGATGCACATACTACACTCCCTATACATGTTTGAAAACAGGTAGTGTCAAGTTAGACATCCCTTTTACTATACGTGTGAGTCAGAGAGAGGTATAATTTCCAGGGTTCCTACTGAGCCAGTGTATGTGCTATGCGTTTCCTCTTTTCCAAGGCCAAAGCATACTGGGCACGCCTCCTTCTGCCTACTGGGGCAGGCTCAGGTTGTTCCGCCGAGTCACGTTTTGCCTGTGATGGCCTTGGCAATGCTGGGGGACTGTTTGGCCCGGGCCTACGCTGCTTCTGCTGCAGCTGTTTTCACAGGATCATATTATGTAGCATAGCACATACCATGACAATTTGGGTACATGTATTGGTGAGTACTGCAAGGCTCCACCAGATGTGTCCAGGCACCGGAACCGTGACTTGAGCAGCCCAAACACACGCTCAATTACATTTCGTGTTTGTGCGTGTGCCTCATTATGGCGTTCCTGTTCAGGTGTGTGTGCATTTCTGATGGGTGTCATCAGCCACAGCTCCAGTGCATAGATAGCATCCCCCACTAGGTGACCATGAGGGATGTCCCCATTGGCAAATGTCTGGTACAGCTGTGTCAGATGCCAGATATGGGAATCATGGTAGCTTCCAGGGCAGCCAGCACACACATTCAGTATTATGCCCTGGGCATCACACACAACCTGGCAGTTGATGGAGGGGAAGCCCTTGTGGTTAAAGTAAACCCTACCCCGCTCCCCGGCTGGTGCTTTGATGCGTGTGTGCGTGCAGTCTATTGCACCCACTACCTCAGGGTATTCCGCTATTTGATGGAAAAGATGCATATTGCTGAACAATACCTCACGGGAATTGGGGAAATATACATGATCACCGACATGTGCTGACATGGCATCCAGGAACTGGTGCAGTACCCTGGATGCTGATGCCTGTGATATCCCCTTAATATCACCAGTTGGTCTCTGGAAGGTACCTGTTGCTAATATTCTTAGGCCAACACATACCTTGGTTTCCACTGGGATGGGTTCCCCTCTGTTGGTTCTGTCTGTGAGGTGTGGCCTGCACAGATCAACAATTTGCTGCATGAGGTCTCTGTCCACTCTATAGCGCTCCACTATCTCCAGCTCATGTAGCCCATGATAGGTTACCCTGGGCCTGTACACTCTTCTCCATCTCCTCACTGTGGGTTGTCCAGCAGCATTCGCATTGTCACCACCCTCAGCTTGTTGCATATGTTGCCTTATAACAGCAATGCCAGCCCCTAACATTTTTTGTCTCAGTAAAGCTTTTTAAGTTTTCACTTCTCTTAGTTCACTGCAGTGTTGCAGTGTCTCTGAGGAAAACATGGTGGAAAGTTGTTTGCAGAGTTTTAAGTGCTGGGCTGGGCTGGGATAGTGTACTGCCTGTGTAATTGCCTGATTCTGATTGTTTTCACCTGTTAGCTCTGCTAGTTCTCCCTGGTTAACTTCCTGCTATTTGTTGTGCTTCCTTTTCCCTTTCTGTTTCCTCAGGGGGGCAGCGCCGTGCCCACAAGCACAAACACTCGCACACCAGCTCGCACGCACGCACACATGCTTACACAGACTAAAACTTGCTTATTCTTGCTAAGACGTGCGCGCACAGGCGCATACGTGCTTACACACATTTCAACAACCTTACACATGCTTACTCTGGCTTAAACGCGCACACACAGGTGCACATGCGCGCACACAGTCTTACTCGGATATACAGGTGCGCACAAGCACACAAACACGTTGCAAGCACTTCAACAAGAAACTTTAGTGTTATCCACGGCATACACCTTCAATTTCTTGCCTTTAGCTAGGTTACCTGTTGACACACCTCTTCCATTGATGAGTAGCTGACAGCAAACACATGCCACTCTGCTCCAATGAGCTTACATTCTTTCATACATATGCCCCTCGTGATGTCACCTATCTGCTACTCTGATACTCCCCTTATCCTACTCCTACACTCTATTGACTGTGTTCATTTGCTATGTAAACTTGGGATTCACTATCCTTACCCTCATTTGCATAGGATTGCCTACTAATGCTTGGTTACATCTCTTAGACTGAGCTTCCCCCCTTAGCAACCTCTACTCTGTAGCCATTTTGTCTTCAACCTGCCATTCCCTTGCATTGTAAATTAAGAATTACAATAAAATCCATATTTGTGGATTTTGATTATTGGTTTTCTGGTTTTTAGAGCGCAGCATGTTTACGCGGTGCTGCTCTACGCTTAAACTTCGGAGATCGGGATAAAAAAAAATATTATTTTTTTATTTTGCAATGCGGAACATTGCCAATGGCCGTATTTTTGGCCATTGGCATGCTTCCTCAACTGGATGCTTCCTTTTTTTGGACCTGTCATGGCTCCGTTTTGCTATTTGCAGAACGGTACTCATTTGTCAACGGAGTACATTTCTGCAAATAACACTACTCTTACTCGGAAAGGTTCGGGTTTCCTGGATTGCAAATTTACCTCATTTGCATAGCTTTCGCCAGCAATTGAGATAATTTGCATATCCTAGCCCTGTCTGTGTAAGAGTCATTTTAGGAGTTCTCTTGCACGCCCCTACTGGCTGTTTCTGGATCGCTCGGCGGACATATTGGCTGCATGGAGTCTTACTCTACTCTTAGACTCCGTGCAAGCCTTCGTGAATCCGGCCCATAGTAAACTTGCTGGCATTTACATTCAATGAATATTTCACCCATTTATCACCTCCGCTCACTTCTGATGAAATTCCCCCTAAGATTCCATTGTCTGATATCATAAAATAAGTTGTCACTGCACTCTCTAAAGCTAGAGACACAGCATCTATGAACCCTGATGGAATCTCAGAGTGCCTAGTAAATAGCTCAGGCATGACCTAGCACACCAATTCAGTTTTCTATTTAACAACAGTCTCCAGGCAGGCTTTGCTCCAGTAGAGTGGAGGACAGCAACAGTCATCCCTTTGCACAGGGCTGGGCCATCAATATACCCAGGAAACTACTGACCCATTAGTCTTAGACTGATATGTAAGGAGAATCATGAAGCTGAAAATCCCTTTTTTTTAAATTAAATTTATCTGAAAGCTCAAATGGTGTAGTTGTTAAGATGTATGCTTTCAAACCAGAAGGTGCAAGGTTTGATTCTTACCACTGGAAAGAGCTATATATATATATATTTTTTTTCCCCTGAGAAGGCAAGAGACCAGATAGTGAAGCGGTTAAGGTGTCCGCCTCCCATGCACAAGGTACAAGGTTCGATCCTGACCTCCGACCAATGCATTATCTCCGGCCTTTGCATTATCTACTTGTGCTTCTGGGTCTGCTTGTGGTCTTTCCCCCAAATCATGCTGAATGTTACCATCTGAAACTCACCCATTAATGGAAGACAATTAAAAGGGGAGAATGAACAAGAAAGCACTCAAGTACCCCAAGATAAGTAGAGGAGGAAACAGACTTAGACGAAGAATGGCAGCACCCCCAAACAGCATGTGGGATGACTGCAAAACAGATATGTGGCCAAGCAAACAATAGAAATAAGGTACTTAAAGAAAGGTTACTGAGGAAGTCACAGAAGTCATCAAAAGAAAGGAGGAGTGCAGGACAAAGTGGGACATGGAAAAGAAAGACTAGGCCAGGAAGGAATACTGGATGACTAAGAAGGAAGCTAAGAATGGAGTTCTACCAGCTTCTAGAAAATGACCTCAGTACTTGGCAAAAAAGAAACTGTCAGGATGCAAGAGAAACACAGAAAGATAAAGTCATACACCCTTCTACTCACCAAGCCCACCAGGCTCCAAGGTACATAGAAAAAGAAAAACATGGAAACTGATTTATGCCATGTCAGCCTGACCATTGACAAAGTCTCCCACCATATCATTGCTAGCTACAGGATCCCCACTGAGTACAAGGAGAAACACTCGGTATACCTGAAGGTACAGGGAGGGCATTCAGCCCAACACAGGACATAGGGCTGATTTAACAGGATCCCAGTCATAAACACACTATACAACAGAAAGCTGGGATTTCTGTCTAAAACTAAGCAGGAGAGTACTCAATGGAAAAAAAAATCCCACATTAGTATCAACAGACAAATCAGGAAACTAGTCAAGTCTGCAAAAGCTAAATATGAGACTAAAATAGCCCTCTATGCAAAGGATAACTGTAAAATATTTTTTAGTTACGTCCAGAAATCTTAAGGGAAACACTCAAAAACGTGCTGAGTTTGCTGAAGAAGACAGTACATATTCAATCAGAAAACATAAAAAACTTGCTGGCCTTTACATTCAACGAAAACTTCACCCATTTATCACCTCCGGTCACTTCTGATGAAATTCCCCCTAAGATTCCATTGTCTGATATCATAAAAGAAGTCGTCACTGCACTCTCTAAAGCTAGAGACACAGCATCTATGAACCCTGATGGAATCTCAGGGTGCCTAGTAAATAGCTCAGGCATGACCTAGCACACCAATTCAGTTCTCTATTTAACAACAGTCTCCAGGCAGGCTTTGCTCCAGTAGAGTGGAGGACAGCAACAGTCATCCCTTTGCACAGGGGTGGGCCATCAATATACCCAGGAAACTACTGATCCATAAGTCTTAGACCGATATGCAAGGAGAATCATGAAGCTGAAAACTCCTTTTTTTAAACCACTGAGCATGTGAAAGTACAAATGGTGCAGTGGTTAAGATGTATGTCTTTTAACCAGAAGGTGCAAGGTTTGATTCTCACTACTCGAAAAAACTTTACAGATTTTTTTTTTTTTGTTGCCCTGAGATGGAGGGAGACCAGACAGCAAAGCGGTTAAGGTGTTCGCCTCCCATGGACAAGGTACAAGGTTCGATCCTGACCTCCGGCCAATGCATTATCTACTTGTGCTTCTGTGGGGGGTCTTATCATGCTGAATGTTACCATCTGAAACTCACCCATTAATGGAAGACAATTAAAAGGGGAGAATGAACATGAAAGTACTCAGGACTCAAGTACCCCAAGGTAAGTAGAGGAGGAAACAGACTTAGATGAAGAAGAATGGCAGCACCTCCACCAAACAGCATCTGGGATGACTGCAAAACAGATATGTGGCCAAGCAAACGATAGAAATAAAGTACTTAAAGAAAGGTTACTGAGGAAGTCATGGAAGTCATCAAAAGAAAGGAGGAGTGCAGGACAAAGTGGGACATGGAAAAGAAAGACTAGGCCAGGAAGGGATACTGGATCGCTAAGAAGGAAGCTAAAAATGGTGTTTTGCCAGCTCCTAGAAAATGACCTCAGTACTTGGCAAAAAAGAAACTGTCAGGTTGCAAGACAAACACAGAAAGATAAAGTCATACACCCTTCTACTCACCAAGCCCACCAGGCTCCAAGGTACATAGAAAAAGAAAAACATGGAAACTGATCTACGCCATGTCAGCCTGACCATTGACAAAGTCTCCCATATATCATTGCTAGCTATGGGATCCCCACTGAGTACAATGAGAAACACTCAGTATACCTGAAGGTACAGGGAAGGCATTCAGCCCAACACAGGACATATGGCTGATTTAACAGCATCCCAGTCATAAACACACTATACAACAGAAAGCTGGGATTTCTGTCTAAAACTAAGCAGGAGAGTGCTCAACGGAAAAAAAAATCCCACATTAGTATCAACAGACAAATCAGGAAACTAGTCAAGTCTGCAAATCTAAATAGGAGACTAAAATAGCCCTCTATGCAAAGGATAACTGTACAATATTTTTTAGTTAGGTCAGAAATCTTAAGGGAAACACTCAAAAACGTGCTGAGTTTGCTGAAGAAGACAGTACATATTCAAGCAGAAGACATAGTAAACTTGCTGGCCTTTACATTCAACGAAAATTTCACCCATTTATCACCTCTGGTCACTTCTGATGAAATTCCCCCTAAGATTCCATTGTCTGATGTCACAAAAGAAGTCGTCACTGCACCTCTAAAGCTAGAGACACAGCATCTATGAACCCTGATGGAATCTCAGGGTGCCTAGTAAATAGCTCAGGCATGACCTAGCACACCAATTCAGTTCTCTATTTAACAATAGTCTCCAGGCAGTCTTTGCTCAAGTAGAGTGGAGGACAGCAACAGTCAACCCTTTCCACAGGGCTGGGCCATCAATATACCCAGGAAACTGCTGACCCATAAATCTTAGACTGATATGCAAGGAGACTCATAAAGATGAAAACCCCTTTTTTTAAAACAAAATTCACCTGAAAGTCCAAATGGTGCAGTGCTTAACATGTATGGTGTTTCAACCAGAAGGTGCAAGTTTTGATTCTCACCACTGGAAAGAACTTTACAAATATAGATTTTTTTTGGTGGGGGGCCCTGAGAGGGAGAGAGATCAGATAGCAAAGCGGTTAAGGTGTTTGCCTCCCATGCACAAGGTACAAGGTTCGATCCTTCGATCATGTGTTTTATTGTCTGGAGTTACTGGCATCTCTCTCTTACTTCTAATGTAAGGTTTTCCTGCTACTTCTCTATCTAGATCATGTATAGTCTCTAGATCTCGTGAATGATAGCCTCTTTCTACAAACTCTTTCCTCATCACTTGAAGTGACCCCTGCAAAGTCTTATCATTACTTGTGAGTCTAGAATACCTAAGAGTTTGACTTTTAACAATGTTCTTATAGATATGTGGGGGGTGCATACTATTACAATGTAGTAGGGTATTCCTTCTACATTCCTTCTTAAACACCTTGGTATGTATAGTGTTCCCTTCTTTTATTAATTCAACATTTAGGAACTCTATCTGATGTCCAGACCATTTGGATGTAAAACACAGGAACTGCATCATCCCATTTAGATACAAAATGAAATCTTCCAAACCATTTACGTTACCTCTGCAAATCAAAAACACATCATCCACAAAACGTTTATAATAAACGATATTGCCCGAATAATGTGCATCACCAAGAACATACGTACTCTCCCAATATGTCCATATCAATCAAACTAGCAGGAGAAATGATGGGAAACTGCCCACCCATTGTTGCAGGATTTTTGTGATTGTGGAATTTGTGAAGGAAGTGGACTAGCTGTACTTAGGACTTTGGCTTAACTAGTGGGCTAGTTTGACTTGGAGTAGCAAAGGTAGTGGGTGTATCGTAGGCTGTGGATGATAAGTGTGAGAATGCTGCTTAGAGTGCAAATGATTACCCTTTGCTCAGCAGAAAAGCTTGGAGGGTTCTAATGGAAGGTCTCTAGGGGAAAATAATGTTCCCAGGCATTTGTGTCTATACAGAGCACTGCTAAGCCAAGTTGCAAGGTGTGCAGCAATGAGCAAATGTGAGCCTTATACACAGATGAATTTAAACAATTTTTAATACAACTACCAATGGGAAAGCCCCAAACTGAGCTTCTCTCCAGCAATCCCCAACTCAGATGGATCCTGAGCTACACACTTCTGCCACAAGGGTGCAGGGAGGACCTCTTAATGTAAGATGGCTAGTTTAACAGCACAGTGATACCAAACAGTCTATAGTCAGCAGGTCTGAATCTAGCCTATGCTATATAAGGTAATGAAAAACAGTTTCACAGTGCAGAGGAAAAAGCAGTCACAAACAGCAAAAATGAAGCAGTAATTCAATTGCATACCATTAATAAAGTGCATTGCTTGCTTAAAATATACTTATTTTTCATGTTTTTTTCAGCGGATGCCTTGGATTTCAGTGCAAATGCACTCCAGATCCCTGACTAAAATTGCTAAAAGTTGAGCAGCTTCAGTAAACTGTGTGCAAAACCACACAAAAGTGAGGCTTATATACAGGCAAATTTAAGTAGTTTTTAACATAGTTTCCAAGGGGAAAGCCCTGAAATGAGCCTTAATCCAGTGATCCCCAACTTAGATGGGTCCTGAGTTACACACTTCTTCCACAACAATGCAGAGAGACCCTCTTAATGTAAGATGGTTGGTTTAAGAACAAAGTTATACAAAACAGTCTAGATTCATCAGGTCTGAAGCTAGTCCTATGCTAAATAAAGCAAGGAAAAACAATTTATAGATGGGAAGGAGTAGGGGAGAGCCACTTATAGGTCAAAGTGAGAGTGTTAGCAGTATACTATTAAATGACCTGCAGTGGTACCACTCTCTGTACAAACTGGCAGCTATTCGAATAGCTGTGAACAGTGAGAGACTATGCAGAGTGTTTCCTATAGAGGATTTTAAACTGGAGAGGTTTGCTTACATGCAAGCATGGGGAACCATGTTTGCATTAGGCTTTTATACCAGTAGGATGAAAGACTTTTGCAAAGTTAACCCTCAGGCCAGTTAGCTAAAAACACAATAAACTTTCGACCAGTAGTTCCCAACTTGGACGGGTTGAATTCAGCTCTCTGCTCCCACCAGAGTACAAAAGAACCCTGCTAATGTAAAACTAATTGGTTTTGAGCACAAGTGCAGTAACAAATGCTTTACATTAGAAGTCAGAATTCCTGCAATATCAGGAATCCTTAGAAGTAAGTTCACTAACCCTGAGAAATGTTCGCAACACACAAAAATTTTGCAAAACTTAGAAATATTTTGGCAGACTCAGGAGAACTTTGGCAAACTCAGAGCAGCTTTCACAGTGTAAGAGGAGGTTAGGAAATATCAAAATACTATTAAAACAACCTATGAGCAATACAGTAACAAAAACAGAAAATAAGCCAGCAGCAGGTAGATTGTGTTAAGAAAGAGTAGTTTATTAAAAATAACTACCCCACCAGCATAATGGCATCCAAAACAAACCGGTTTCGGCAATGGTTGAAAACCTAGCCTTCTTCAGTGTACAGCAAGGAGCCAAAACAGAAATGCTGTATTTAAACAGATAGAGACATGCTGATTGGTTACAAGTATTTTTAGCATGTGGTAATTATCAAACAGCATAAAAATGGCAAAAAATATTAATATAATTGAAAATACATTCAAAAAGATGTTTAAATCATTTAAAGGACTGAAGTACAATCATATTATGTTTGACTATTTATATTTGTAAATTATATAGAAAAAACATAAACCTAATATTGCTACTCAAATATTAAAGCACCAATTATACATGATCCAATATTGAACAAAAATAGATGTGCATGTGTACAAAATGCTTAACAATTCAGAATACATAATACAATATTGACATTAGCTATTTCAATATTTATAATTATATATATGTGTATTCAGAATATTAGAACACCAATTTGTTCAACAATCATGTATAATGTATATAATTTATAAATAGTCATTTAGTCCAGGGCTGAATAATGCTCCTAATTTAAGTAATCCATTTCTTTTCTTTAAGGTTGAGTTTATTGTGCCAACCACTCTTTATACTTCTGTCACCAATGATTTTATCAATAATGGTAAAATGAAATTTAGCAGTACGATGCATGAGAGTGTGTTTGTATAATGCATTTGTGTTCTTATGGCATCTGATATCACTGAGATGCTCAGAGATACGTAATTTAACTGGTCTTGATGTCTGCCCTACATAAAATGAATGGCAGGTACAACATGCCAAATAGATGGCCCAATCAGTGTTACAGTTAGCAAAAAATATAATGTCAAAAACAGTGCTGGTATTCCTACTGGTGAACTCCTTAGTTTTCAACATATGCTTACAGTTGACACAGTGGCCACATGGGAATGAACCAATGAGCCTATCCCCCAAAATGGTAGTTTGATATATTTGTGGTAAAATGGACTCATGATGGTGTTTGTAATGATTAAAATGACTAGCCAAGTTCTTTCCCTTACGAAAAGAAAAAAGGCATTTATTCGGAATAATGTTTTGAATTCTGACATCAGCCTCCAGAATGTTCCAATTATCCCTGATAATCTTAATAAAGTTGTTGGTATTTCTGCCAAATGTTGTAACAAATCTAAGTTTATTTGGCTTAGTATGTTTCTTTTTGTATGTTAATAAATTAGGTCTATGTAGACCTGATGCATAGTTCTGGGCCATGGTCACATATCCTGAACAATAGCCCCGCTCAATGAATCTATTATGCAAATCCTGAGCATGATTGACAAAAGTATTATTCTCAGAGCAGTTGCGCCTAATCCTAATAAATTGCGATTTAGGAATGTTCTTTGCAATATGTTTTGGATGAAAGCTGGATTCCATTATTATTCCATTGAGGAATGTAATCATTATCAAAATGAAACTTTTTTTCCTGTTTTATTATCAAAATTGAGTACTGAACTGTTGAGTTTTGATACTATTCTGAAGGATAGAAAACTTAAAAAGTTTTCTCGTGATCTTTCAGATTATGATAAGGGGCAACCGTTCAAGAATGTTAGGCATGTCCGATTTCAAGAAGGACAAAATGTTAAGAAGCAAGCCACTAAATCAAAAAGGAAACGTCCACGCTCCATACTCAAGGGGCATAGTAATAACATTGAGTCCACTGATTTGGAGACCTCGTCTGGTACAGATACTGACACACAGTCTACTATTGATTCCCCCACCCCCAAACGTAAAAACTATGTATCCCCTTTAGGGAACACAGGGGAGGAGGGCAGGAAGCACAGAAAAAGTCACCAGTTTGCAAAATCTGTTGGAGATACTGACCAAAAAATAAATAATGTATGTAACATTTCAAGTACTATACTTACAAATGAACAGATATCTCTATTAAATAAAGGTCTATCCTTCATCCCTGGCTTTTTTGTTCCAGAAGACTCATTTACTAATGACTTATTTACATTTTGTAGACTTATTAATTTAAAATTGTTTTTTCAGGAACAAGGGGTTACCGAACATTCACAAATGGAAGGTTTTAAATATCATACCTCCAAATTTACTCCCCCTATGCATCCAGCTGTTAATCTATTTTTGAAAAGTGTATTAAGTGAGCTACATTACAAGTATAATTATGAGAGACCAATGCCTAATAACATCACTGATGGTGAAAAATCTTGTCTAGAGGAACTTGTCAACAACAAAGATTTGGTAATTATCAATGCAGACAAAGGAGGGGCAGTGGTAGTGTTAAATTGGTGTGACTATGACATTGAAGCACATAAACAACTCAATGATGTTAAATATTATACCAAAATGCCACGGGACCCTACCATGGTTTTCAAAAGGGATATTGATGACTTTTTGAATTCTGCTGTCGATAATGGTATTATTGATAAGAAAACACTTTATCATCTAACTATTACTGATCCTACTAGACAATATATTTATTTCCTACCTAAAATACATAAGGACCTTTCACATCCACCTGGAAGGCCTATTGTATCAGGTATGGGGTCGATAACTGAACCTCTTTCTGAATTTTTAACTTTGCATTTAAAGCCGTTGTTATCATATGTAAGATCACGATTACAGGACACTACTCAATTTTTGAGTATTATAAATGATATGCAGTTGGATTCAGATTGGCTACTTTGCACCTTGGACGTAAGTTCACTCTATACTAATATTCCACATTGGGGTGGACTTGATGCTATTGAATTTTGGCTCAATGAATCTAAATTATATCAACCTGGGTTTAATACTTTCCTGTTGAATCTAACTGAGCATGTTTTGACTAAAATGTTTTCTATAACCAGGAATGTTATCTACAGATCAGAGGTACAGCCATGGGGGCATCCTTTGCCCCCATATATGCTGATCTGTTTATGGCCTATATAGAACAAATTATGATTTATGATGACACTCATAATTTGTTTTTGCCAGAAATTGATATCTGGCGCAGATATTTGGATGATTGCTGGATGGTGTGGAGATCGGATATTTTATATCTTCAGGAATTTATGGAATACCTGAATGATAATATATGGGGAATACAATTCACTATTACCTATGATCGTGAATCTATTACATTTTGGATGTCTTGGTAACTAGAAATAAGGATAACACCTTGACAACGAAACTTATAGAAAATTCCCCCAATATATCTGATTCTCCACATCCAGCTTTCATCAAAACATATTAAAGAACATTCCTAAATCGCAATTTATTAGGATTAGGCGCAACTGCTCTGAGAATAATACTTTTGTCAATCATGCTCAGGATTTGCATAATAGATTCATTGAGCGGGGCTATTGTTCAGGATATGTGACCATGGCCCAGAACTATGCATCAGGTCTACATAGACCTAATTTATTAACATACAAAAAGAAACATACTAAGCCAAATAAACTTAGATTTGTTACAACATTTGGCAGAAATACCAACAACTTTATTAAGATTATCAGGGATAATTGGAACATTCTGGAGGCTGATGTCAGAATTCAAAACATTATTCCGAATAAATGCCTTTTTTCTTTTCGTAAGGGAAAGAACTTGGCTAGTCATTTTAATCATTACAAACACCATCATGAGTCCATTTTACCACAAATATAGCAAACTACCATTTTGGGGGATAGGCTCATTGGTTCATTCCCATGTGGCCACTGTGTCAACTGTAAGCATATGTTGAAAACTAAGGAGTTCACCAGTAGGAATACCAGCACTGTTTTTGACATTAGATTTTTTGCTAACTGTAACACTGATTGGGCCATCTATTTGGCATGTTGTACCTGCCATTCATTTTATGTAGGGCAGACATCAAGACCAGTTAAATTACGTATCTCTGAGCATCTCAGTGATATCAGATGCCATAAGAACACAAATGCATTATACAAACACACTCTCATGCATCGTACTGCTAAATTTCATTTTACCATTATTGATAAAATCATTGGTGACAGAAGTATAAAGAGTGGTTGGCACAATAAACTCAACCTTAAAGAAAAGAAATGGATTACGAAATTAGGAGCATTATTCAGCCCTGGACTAAATGACTATTTATAAATTATATACATTATACATGATTGTTGAACAAATTGGTGTTCTAATATTCTGAATACACATATATATAATTATAAATATTGAAATAGCTAATGTCAATATTGTATTATGTATTCTGAATTGTTAAGCATTTTGTACACATGCACATCTATTTTTGTTCAATATTGGATCATGTATAATTGGTGCTTTAATATTTGAGTAGCAATATTAGGTTTATGTTTTTTCTATATAATTTACAAATATAAATAGTCAAACATAATATGATTGTACTTCAGTCCTTTAAATGATTTAAACATCTTTTTGAATGTATTTTCAATTATATTAATATTTTTTGCCATTTTTATGCTGTTTGATAATTACCACATGCTAAAAATACTTGTAACCAATCAGCATGTCTCTATCTGTTTAAATACAGCATTTCTGTTTTGGCTCCTTGCTGTACACTGAAGAAGGCTAGGTTTTCAACCATTGCCGAAACCGGTTTGTTTTGGATGCCATTATGCTGGTGGGGTAGTTATTTTTAATAAACTACTCTTTCTTAACACAATCTACCTGCTGCTGGCTTATTTTCTGTTTTTGGAGTGATTTACTTTGAGCCGTGCAGTTCCTGACGTGCAGGGGAATATTTTGTTCAATACAGTAACAAACAGATGGAGTTCCTTTAACATGTGCAGGCTGAAAATCAGTGATAAATTCAACCAAATCAATAAATGCAGCACATAAGTGTTAAATAGCAATGAAACAGATCAAGTGCAACAAAATCAAAAAAACAAAACACTTCTATCAGTTTTGGAGGTCCAGATGGTTTTAGAAACAATCCATATCTTGAAGTCACAGATGCCCAAGCCAATTCTGAATAAATAAGCTGTAAATTGCTATTAGGCTAACTGCCCTTGTGGGCAATTTAAGCCTACTCCATTACCCCATGTGAGAATCAAACCCTGTACTTTATATCTGCAAGGTAAACTCCTTAACTGCTATGCCAAGATCCCAACCATTTCAGCATATCTAATGATACTTACAGCACCATCCAGACCTTCAATGATCTGTTCCACAGCACTCTATGAAATATCTCTGGTACAAAAGAAATTTTAAATAGCATATTTTGGAAAGTGTATCTTCCAAGTGTGGTGTTAAGTGTATATATATCTTTGAATTTTATGGTTCAAGTTTGTTTCCCAGGTGACTTACCATCAAATGTTGAAAATAACTTTAAAAGTATGTGATATGGAAATAACTTCCACAGTCAAATTTAAGGTGTAGTATTTCCTCAAGACTGCTTTGTTAGGTCTTGCAGATTAATGCATTTTCTGATTACTATTTATTCATGTAGCTGGCTGTTCTTTTTTATTCACACCCATTTCCTTCAGTCTTTAGTATTCCTTCCAAATTTTCTGACTCAGTACTATAGTAACTCTTCTTGGTACATGAATAAATGGTGTAACTTGAGAATTTTATCTTTTACTGTAGTGACCCGGAATACAGCCAAGCCCTGTAAATAAGTTACCATGTTATCCTAAACAAATACAGTGTGTAGTTACAATTCCAATGCATAAGGGGGTAATATGTGTCCAGCAAAAACAACGGTTTACTTATTTGTTTGTTTTGTTTACTTATCTATCTGTCTATCTATCTACCTATCTACCTGTGTGCATTTGACTTTGCAGAGTCACTGCACAACTAATTCTGATTGCTTGGCTTAATGGACTACACTGCATAAATGTGTGAATTATCCACTTCATGAAATTTGCACACTATTTTCTTGACACATCTGAAGATCATTTCCTTCATGAATGTGTGGACTGACTGCTTCATAGATATGTCTCTTATAATGTAAGATCGTCACTGTGCTTTTGCAAGTCATCTACTGTTCAAATGTGCAAGTAGGTACCCCAGCTGAGTGCATATCATCTTCTGGTGCATTGAAACTGTAGCTGCACTCTGTTTAATTGTACCCATTCTCTCTCATGCCATTCTGCCCAAAATATTTGGTTGTTCTATTGATACAGTTTGAAAAAAAATGCAATACACTTAGCAGGATTCACAAAGCCTCCGTGTAAGAGTTATAAGTCTTACACAGAGGCTGCAGTTAAACGGTGTGACGTCAGCATGCCATTCATATTCATGAGGGCATGCTGACTCACACCCAAGGCTAACACGGTCCGTGTAAGAAAGTAGGGGGCGTGTCCGTAGGGCGAGCCCTGAAAACGGACACACCCCCAGAAGAGTAACAGTCCCGAAAGTAAACCCCCACGACAGAGTCCGCGTAAATGTCAATAAACACAACACAACACATGCCCCCACAGACTATAAACATAAAATGTAAAAATGAACATGTTATATTTTTTTATAAGTTTTAAAGATGTTTTCCCGTGATTGTGCCCGTTTGCGCGGGCGTGCCCATCGCTTAGCCACAGTTAGCAGTCAGTGGAAAAGCATATAAGATCTAAATATGCAAAGTAAGCCAAGAAGCAATAGCGTAGCGGTAGAGACGTCGGCTGAAGAGGAGGCAGTCATGGTTCTAACCCACACAACATCAATTTTTATTTTTAGTGAAATAAGCACGAAACAATTCCCTGACATATATGTACATATATAAAATTATTCTTATGTAAAATGTAATGAAATGGGCCATGTATTATGAAGAAATGTGTGATAATAAAAAAAAAACAAATGTCAGAAGTGCCTATAGGTGAGCTACACTCTAACAAGCTGAGTATATCTGCCCGTAGGTGAGCAGTGGTTTAACAGGTGTAAAATGAGTGCCCGGGGTTGAGCAGCATTTTAACACGCTGAAACTGTGTGCCTGTAGCTGAGCTGAGCGTAATATGTGTGCTGACAGCCAAATGATGCGTAAACCAGCGTAACCCGTTTGCGTGGAGCTGCACTCCGCGCCAACAAGCTAACCGGCGGGCAACGTTGATTAAGCTGTATCAAAACTGCCTTTACACAGACACATCTCCTAGCCTGTGTAGACAGTCATAAAATATAAAAAGCAATGGCCAAGCTCGAACTCAGGATACCATGCACCATAGTGAAAGTACTGAACCACTAAGCCATAACAGTGGCTCTTAGAAATGCAGTAATAGCATATATATAGGAATGAATGGAAAGAGAAGCATGACAAAGCAGGTTTTGTGAAGCTGATACATTTCCAAAATGGCCAATCACAGATAAGTGTGGGAAAAATGGCATATATAAGCCCCATATGTGGGAATACACAGCATAACTGATTGTGGAACCGATTTGCAGTCAGGATGGCAGGTGTAGGAGAGGGTAGTTGCTTCCGAGCACAGAGATGGGGCATTGAGGAGTCCAAATATATGAGGCCCAACTCATGCAGGGCCAGGTCCTGTGGGAAGCATACAAGGCTGAGGCATGGGACCAGTTGGCACATGATCTCACCAGTGCCACAGGAATACCAAGGACTGGTGAACAGGTCCATCACCACCATGCGGACTTGAAGAGACGGAAGCAGGACCAACTGAACCGTTGGATCCAGGAGGCCCGGCAAATGCCCAACGCCCCACTACTGAGTAAGTTACATGTAATTATTTATGTAGAAAGTTAACCTAGCTGATATTATGGAGATATGTATTCCAATATTACTTCATTTATATTACAGCTGCAGGTGTCCGTTCTGCGAATCGTTGAGCCTATGCCGATAGGCTTGTGTGGTTGCGCCACCAGGTAGGTTAGTAATTCTCTCTCTGTAACTGTTAAAAAATATAAGTATGACAGCTTGCAAAAGAGTGCAGTGTAGTCACCTATTAATATAAAGTGCAAGTAACAGTGTAAGAGAGATTCTGCTAGTACTGTGTGATTACATAAGTGTGATGCAGCCTGTAATCCAAAAATAAAAATGAAACAAGTCAGAAATAAAGATGTTCCACCTGTAATATAATAGTACATAACCTGCAGCAGGCTGTAAATTACAGCTACATAAGCTGAGTAAAACACATGTGTGAAATATATCCCCGTTTAAATTCTGAAACACGACACAAGTGAGACTGTTGGAAAGGATTGTTTTAACCAAGTAAAACATGTCAATAAAGCCAAGAATTAAGTACCATCCTGAATTGTAAAATAAAACAAGTGAGAGTGTGAGAAAGAGGTATGAATCCACCAATAAAGTTGTAATAACTCCTGAATAAAGTATACTGCAGTCAGTACAGAATGAAATGAATGTGACAGGCACAACCAAACAGCGAAATGCGTGGAATAAAGTACTGAAGCTGGAATGTGTGTCCCACAATTTGGATATGTTGTTGTAAGTTTGCAATATGCAGATAGTATGGTTGTATGAAATACCAAACATCCACAGTTGTCTAGAGCCATATAAAGCAAATGTAGTAGGATGTTGTAGCTGAACAGAGCCAGATATGAATGTGTAAGAATAAAAATGAAATGTATATTAATGTAGCAGTAACATTCCTATCACCAACATGCATAAGTTTACACATCGGAAACTGTAGTCAGACCTGTAGTGTGTATATATCTGCAGCTAGTAGAAATGTACAGCATATGTAAAGTTATTTGAAGTTGTTAATTAAATATTTCTTCACTGTACCCTATAACCACAAATAATCCATTCCACATGATATGGGTATGTGTCTTTACAATTAACTCCCCTGGACATTTGTCCTGTTGGTTCATACATATTTGCATGTACGTTGATGCATGTGCCCTGTTCATACATCCAAACCTGATGGCCTGTTGCCATCAATCAACCCTGCATGTTGTTGGATTGTGTATTGTTGTTCAAATTATGCATGTGTTATGCTTGCTGTTCAATGGCTTGAATTTATGGGTGTTTGGTTAATGGGAATACTAATGCATGCTGTTACAACTAATTGTGAATGGTATTGTACGTTACTAACCCAAACTGTCATAAAATAATGCAAAACATAGGACGACAGAGAGGCGGGTTCCAGCGGACCCACCTCTCCCACCTCAGCTGGCGAGTGCACCTGGCAGTAGTGCCCAGGCCGGACCCTCCTCTGGTGGCCCTGTGCCACCTGCAGGTGGAAGCGCTGCAGGAGATGGGGCTCATCCCCCCTCTGCAAGCGTGGCCAGAGGAGAACATCCACTCACCCTCTGTAGTGTCCGGACTGTGGTGCGTAGGGAGATCAGGCATGCTGTGCTTGGGCCCCTACGCCAGCTTGAGGCACGGGTGGCACAACTCATGGGCGTGCCTGCTGCCCATCCTACACAGCCCCCAGCACAGCCCCGTCCTGGGCAGTGAAGGCACAGTGGCAACTGCCCATGGGTGGGGATCTCAGTTCCACTGTTGCCATCTGTGGGCTCATGGGCTCGAGATATCCAAACATCCGTCCCCGTCAATTGTGTATCCCCCCCACATGTGTCATACACCACCCCTGTATGCATCTTGTTTGTCTTGTCTGTTAACCTCCACTACCCACATCCCCAGCTATACCGACTTCCTGTACCTGACATACCACTCTCACCTGAAAGAAAAAAAAAAGGTCACTCTGTACCCACAAAAAAATTACGCCCCAGACATAGCTGCCCATTTTGCACACATGTCTGCTGGACATGTAAACTGGCAATTACAATTGGCTGTACAACAAATATTGTTGTCCTCACACCTCTCTCAGGGGTGGAAGGTTTCAAATTTCACACCAAATTACAAACATATGCACAGCTGTTGCTGATTAAGAAATGGGCAGCTATGGGCCTTTCCTACATCCCTCCTGCAAAACCCAAGCTTGTTTTCCTACTGTCCTACCCTCTTTGTGCCCCCTTTTTTACCACTTTTCTATCTCCCCATTTTCTTTTCTTTAAAAGAAAATAGCATGGTGTCTTGAGAGTAAGCACTTTTAAGCAGTAGTAAGTGGGAGTGCGCTTCTGTGCGCTTAGCTAAGCATGTGTGCGCAAAGCTAAGCGGCAGTGCGCATGCGTGACCTCCGCGCTAACCCACTTACAACTGCTTAAAAGTGCCTTAGTCACTCTGAATGACAAGGCCTGTAGTTTTCTCAGCAGCAAAATAAAATACCTCTATCAGTCTCGACCCCAGGACCTTGGAAACACTAGTCTGCATGACTTACCACTAAGCCATGACTGCTATACAAAAACATTGTGCTGAAAGAAATATATCATGAAATAGTAGGAATTAATGTAAAGGGAATATAGCATGTCTAGTACACAAAGCATGTCATGTATATTTACTGTCAAATCTAGTGGATTTGTAAAATAGTACTGTGTGAAGAGAAACAGCCATGCTAGTTGGTAGCTAGTAGGTAATAATGTCACAGTAGCATCTGGCAAGCCACACACATACTCAGAGCAGGATAAACACTGCCATAGTTGAATAGTTAAGAGCCCAGACATAGCAACTGTGACTGAGTTACAGGGATGTCCCTGATGTGAAAACAAATGTCACCTGTGCCCTACTGACACCCTGTGAAATGTACTAACAGTAGGCAGAAAGGTGTTTCTACACATGCAATGGTAACTATGAATTACTGAAAGTATGCACCACTTGCACGTCACAGATGGTGTAGTAATACATATGCTGGAAATAACCCACAGTCACAACTGCAGAATATCAGAATATTTCATTGGAGTATCCCACTGATATGTACCATTCCATGAGGCTGATAAAAGATGCACCTGAGAGTATCTGAGGCCTGCTCAGCAGCATGATCAAATACCCTTGTAAGTGTCAAGGCCCACACCATGGCCAGACCACACTGCATGCAGTAACACCCTACCACAACAAACACATAGGGAATTGCTGCCCAAACAGATATAGCAAGCATTACAAGCTGTGAATGTAAATGGAAAATAGGAAAGCCATAGCAACACATTACAGGAAATATACCTAGCAGGCATACAAGGAGTGAATGTAAAGGGCAAATATTGAAGCCATAGCAACAGATTTCAAGAGCCACTGCTATATACCAGTTACACCACAATTCCCACAGGAAAGCACACACACCCATATACACAGTATTACTAGTCGTAGGTGTCAGTTTACATACACACGGAGAAGAGGAAACTGGAGGAAGGAATACTCAGCTTACAGTACAACATGCATTGCAGTGTCTACAACACAGCCTGAAATATGAGAGACATACCAACCCTTACAGTCACAGAACAGTGTCCACAGCAAACCAGCATGGTCCCCACCCTGATAATCTGAAAGGGCTACGCCTACCTAACAGACCTTTTTATATCACTGTCCTGAAATCACAGTGAGAACTGCAATCACTACACAACAGGCTGCATGCAATTAGTAAATGCTGGCTAACAATTGGTGCAGAGGCCATCACATGGACATGAGCAGATACCTACAAAAGCATCCTGTACTCCCAGTCCACACATGCAATACTTTCATTGCACCCTCTGGAGGTAGAGCCAGAGAGAGAGAGAGAGAGAGAGAAAGAAAGAAAGAAAAAAAGTAAAAAAAAAAAGTAACAACCAAACAAACAAGTTGACAGCAGGCCAACTAACTGAAAGCCTATGCAAACAGCTGCAACAAACACAGGTAATGTAAAGTACTAATATAATAGTCTACATACTGTGAACCCTCCATATGTGTTATTGGTCTGTATCTATGTATATGAAGATGTGCATAGGGCCGGGGACATACTGCAACTGTCACTGAAGGCTCTACATACATATGTATGTGAAGGTAGCTATGTGCACATAGCAATGTAGGTTGTAGTGCAATGTACAAGTAGGTTGTACAGTAATGGATGTTCATCAGTACATTACTGTGTGTATACATATGTGGAACTAAAAAGGAGTATATATATATATATATATATATATATATATATATATATATATATATATATATATATCTTGTGTATACGTATGTATATCGAGATATGTATGTATGTATATGTATATGCATATATGTATACATAGATAGAGAGGGATGCAGAAATACATAGACATATATAGTTTCACAGTATCATAGTTTAGTACTAGGCTATCTGCATACAGTGTACAGAATAGATTTAGAAAACTTTGCCTCTGTCTAGTAGTGACACAGTGAAGACCCCCTTACATAATAAAATTAGTTTACTGTGCCTCTGTCTAGTAGTGACACAGAGATGACCCCTGGTGTAAACCCATGATCTCCCATCCACTCGTCAAGAATTCACATGAAGAGAGTCAGTGAGGGGCTCTGCCTAACATGAACTGGGATTCTGTTCCAGAGTATGGGAAGCCTCTGAGTTATGAATCTGTCCCTACAGCATGTCCTATTCATATTTGTGCTGAGGTTTAAATCTTTAGCTCTTGTGGTTCTGATGGATTTGGATTTTACAAGGTGGAACATGTATATCAATTCCTGATTGGACATGGCCTTGTACGTCAGGCACAGATCACCTCTAAGTAGGCGGTATGCTACGGAATAGAGCTGGAGTTTCTTTAGTCTGGCAGCATATGACATTTGTTGGAGACCCTTGATCCTCTTGGTGAGGTACTTATGGGGTCTCCCTAGCTGTTGCAAGTGCCAGGTGAGGTACTTACCAAATGGGGTATAGTACACATTCATGGGCCTGATAAGGGAGGAGTATAGGGGTACAATGACCTCCTTTGATCTGGATGTGAATCCCTTCATGATAAGGTGGGCAAGGTAGGAATTCTTTCCAACCACTTTGGCAACGTGAGTGTCAAATGAGAGGTCAGTATTGATTTGTGCCCCCAGGTCTCTGATTACTTTGTCTGTACTCAGTGGGTTACTGTCTATGTGATAATATGTGGGTACTTTGTTTTTCCCAAAGGGGATGACTATACATTATTTGGCATTCAGTTTAAGGCCATGACTCTGGCACCAGTTGTCCGTTTCAGTGAGGCCTTTCTGTAGGATGTATGTGTCAGCTGGTGTATCGACTATGGCACCTAGTATGCAGTCATCTTTGAACTTTGTCAGCCACTATCCTCCCATGTTTGCTTCCACATCTGAGAAATAAATACCGAACATGAGGGGTCCCAGGACAGAGCTCTGTGGGACACCACTTGTGACTGGCTCTGAGTCTGACATGGCACCAGCGATTTTGACTTTATGGTTTCTATCCTTTAGCCGGTTTGCAACCCATCTTGTGACATATGGATTTACATTTAAGCTGTTGAGCTTGTCTATGATGCCAGAGTGGGGTATTGTGTTGAAAGCTTTAGCCAAGTCCAGGTAGGCTGTGTGGACTGCTGTGCCCTCGTCAATGGCTCTAGTGACTGTTTTGAAAAGGTCAACCAGGTTCAAAAGGCAGGATCTGCCCTTTACAAAGCTGAACTGGGTGGGATCAAGTGTCTGTAAGTCCCCAATGTCTCTGTGTATGAGTTCCATAATGAGTCTTTCCATAGCTTTGCAGACCAGGCTGGTTAAGCTTATGGGGTGGTAGTTACCAGGGTCTGTAGAGGTGCCTCCTTTGTGGAGTGGGACTACTGTTGCTGTATGCCTGTGTTCAGGTACATATGCTGTAGTATGGCTACGGCTAAATAGCATGTTATGTGCGGGTTTAGCTCCTCTTGGAGTTCACGTAGCACGCAACCCGGGATACCGTCGGGTCCCATTGATGCTGTGTTTATAGCTTTGCTGAGGGCAGCTCTCAGCTGGACATCTGAGATGACAGGGAGGTTACATTTAGCTGGGATAAGTAATTCCTCTTTTGGGGGTGAGGGAGGGGAGAAATTTGCACTGAACCTGTCTGCCAGAATGTTGGCAATATCTGTGTGTTCAGTGTAATTTTTGTCACTGTAAACTAACTCTGAACATATCTGAGGGTTTCCGCCCAGGTTTCCAACATAGCAGAAGAAGGCCTTGTGGTTATCTTTAGTGTCCATAGTGATTTTCCTCTCAAAGTTGGCCTTGCAAGTTTGTATGAGAGAACGTAGCTTTCTACTAGTGCTGATCAGAGATGCCTTATCTTTATGGGATTTTGCTCTGTCGTGCAGTAGCTTCCTTCTTTTGTTATACAATTTGTTAATGGCTGGGGTCCACCAGACAGGATGCCTGCCCTTGGTGGAGAGGGTCTTGGTATTATTTGGGATTGCATGATCCATGCATTCTTGGAGATGTCCGTAGAAAGCATTTGTGAAGGATTCTGTAGTGTGGGATGTGGTTTCCACTGGCCCAATGGGCTTAAAGGATACCAACTCAGTTTTAAGAAGTGTAAAGTTGGCTTTTGAGAGGTTTATCACTGTAGTCTTTTGTGTTGTGGGTGGAGGTGGGATATGTATATCCAGGGTGATTAGTTTGTGGTCAGATGTAACTAGTGAGGGGTATACTTCCAGTGTGTAGCACATTGTCCCCATGTTTGTGATGATCAGGTCTAGTATATTATCTCCCCTTGTGGGAGAGGTGACTAGCTGTTCCATTGCATTTGAATTTATGAATTCCAGGAACCTTTGGGCTAGGGTGTTTGGGCTAGAATAATGCACACAGTGTATGTTAGGGTAGTTGAAGTCTCCCAATATGATGGTGTTTGGTGAGACATTAATATCCTCCAATGTCTTCAGGGTGGCTGAATGGGGTTCCTGAGATTGGGAGGGTGGTCTGTAACATGCTAAAAGTTGTATAGCAGTTTTGCCTACGGTTAGTTGCACCTGGATGGTCTCTGATGCTTCATGTGTTGCCACTAACCTGGAGGTGTGGGTGTCCTTGATGAATATGGACACTCCCCCTCCCTTTTTGTCTTGGCCCGAGTTTTGGGGCCGAACAGCATGATACAAGGTATAGCCTGGTACTGCTGGTGTGCTCTCAGGAGCCTTGAACCAGGTTTCACTTACTGCACAGACATCGAGATTGATAGAATATGTACATACAGATATATGTAATACACACATACATATATAGATATATGTAGATACATATACATATACAGACAGATCTGACTGACAACAGATATGTCTGTATATGACTATCTCTCTCTCTCTGTCCCACCCCCTCTCTCTCTCTCCCCACATCTATATGTATATATCTATATATCTATACATATATATATATATATATATATATATATATATATATATATATATATATATATATATACATATATATATATATATATATATATATATATATATATATATATATATATATATATATATATACTGAGCGAGGCACATGTGTGCAGATGTATTGCAACAGGTGCCTGGTGACAAAGGCATGGAGTGAACACCAGTGTGGATACTGGAGTACTATACCCCATTCCAAAACACTGACACCAGTAACCACCACATATGTACATGCCTGCCCACCACTGCATGTGTCAGGGGGGAACAGGGGCAACAAGTGTACAATAGGCTCCCCATTGATATACACAGTGGCACACTAGTCCTGTAATACCTGTACATGGAATGTGTCAGCAGACATGGTGTGTCAGCTATGGACATGTAGGTCACTGTACCCCTCTACACCCCACAATGTACTACACAGTATGTACCTCCCATTACAGCTACAGATACGGAGAAGGACACAGACATACGTAAGTAACTGTGTCAATGCACTCAAACACATTACCTATGCAGAGTGACTGACAAGACCACAGAGCGCACCCAGACTACCTACATAGAGGTTACCACTGCTGGATATACATAGTTAGGTCACACCCATGACAGTTGTCCAACAACCATGGTAACACCTCCAACATCTACAACCCAAATTACCTATGTCTGTCATCCTTGTCACTACAGTATAGAGCACATGGTGGAGGTACAGGTCCCTACCCACAGATACGACATACCCTGGAGTAAACCACACAGCATTAAGAAGCAAGGCTCCCCATGAGTAGATGTCAGACATACCCCTGCTGAATGTTATGCAGATAGGTAATATGCCATATCAGTCACCCTGTGTAACTGTTTGACAGGAGCAGGTACGATCATATCACATGTGTCACAAGGGGCAGGGTAGCATAACAGTATGCTGCTGTAGGCCCAGGGCCAATAGCATACTACCTACCTAAGACACAATGCACACCCATGAACCCATTGCAAACCAAATATGTGAGGTGGAATGAGTGTGCCAGTGACTGGGTACATGTTATGTACTGGTGTGATTGCTCACCATGACTGTCTGTCTGTCATGGTAGTGTGTGTCCTTGGTGTGAGGCCAGAGACAGATGTGTAAGGTATTGCGATCAACACATACTACATTGCCATATGTTGTGCTGTGTTACCCTGTATGTGACTGTGGTATAGGTAGGGTTATGGCATGTAAAAGTAGTGTGCATTACCAGTGAAATATGTAACATGCATTGCATGCAGTGCATGGGTTGATAATGTTCCCCATACAGTACCTTGATACAAACCCCCAGTGTGAGGTTGTGCATTGGACCTGAACCAGTGTGCTGACTGCTGCAGTATACTAGTCTGTCATATGGAGTGTGCCAGGTACTGTTGCACAGTTGTCGGCTGAGCACTGATATCTGGTCATTTACATGTGTATCCCCCAATAGACAGACAGATGCTATATATGGGGGTTAAGTTATATCACTACAGTCGAGTATTATGTGTAATATGTGTGCCATAGTTTGCTGACATATATTGCTGACATATTTTTCTTCTCCTTTTCAGGGCTATGGTTCAAAAGCGAAACCCTGTGTACTCCGCTGCGGAGGAGGAAGAGACACACCAGAGCCTGGTCCGGGATTTCGCAATACTCTTTTCACGCACCAGCCAGAACCAGCAGGAGAGGGCTGCACTGTGGCAAGACCTGGTCCGTCGGGTAAATGACATAGGCACACATAACCGGACATATGAGCAGGTACGCCATCACTGCAGTGATTTAATTAGAGATGTCCGTCAGCGTGCGTCGGATATCCACAGGCAGCAGCTTGCCACTGGTGGTGGGGTGGCTAGACATCCTGCCCTCACCAGACTGGAGGGACTACTCCTAAGTGTTGTGGCTCCAGCCCAACAGCAACAGCAGCAGCATACATGCGTAATGATAGAGGCTGGAGCCACCCAGCAGCAGGACACGGAGCGTGCAGGTAACATGCCATGTGTAGAGTTGACTGTTCTGTACACTGTTAGTTTACGCATGTGTGAGGTGTGTCCTTGGTTTGTAGCTGTAATCTTGGTAACTATTGTGCAAGAGTGATATTCTCAATATCAGCAGTAGACCTGTGGAAGCCAACTGTTGCACTACTGAACTGTATCATACTCACAGTATCAATGGCACAGTTGTGCCCACTGACAATAAATGTCTCATTTCTGCAGGTCCCCTGGTGTAACAGCAAGGCAGCCTATCCATGCTGGTGAGTGTGTAATAACAATACCTTCAATACTCTTGATACTAATAGTAATAATAGGCTGAATCAGTAGTGCTATGTGTTTGATTGCAGGTGTGTTTGTGTCTGTGTGTTGATATCTCATATACTGAGGAGTGTGCATGTGTGCATGTGTGTATGTGTGCATGTGCCCTGTGTGCATGTGTGCATGTGTGCATGTGCCCTGTGTACATGTGTGCATGTGTGCATGTGTGCATGTGCCCTGTGTGCATGTGTGCATGTGTGCATGTGCCCTGTGTGCATGTGTGCATGTGTGCATGTTCCCTGTGTGCATGTCTGCATGTGTGCATGTGTACATGTGCCCTGTGTGCATGTGTGCATGTGTGCATGTGTGCATGTTCCTTGTGTGCATGTGCCCTGTGTGCATGTGTGCATGTGTGCATGTGTGCGTGTGCCCTGTGAGCATGTGTGCATGTGTGCATGTGCCCTGTGTGCATGTGTGTATCAGTGGTGACATTGTGTACACATTGTAAACTGTGTTTCCTGTCTTACTTCCACAGGTTCTGGTGCTGCTCTGGTGTTGTGCAGCAGGGAACCTGAATCAGCTGCCGTGGATAGTGATAATGATGATACCTGTGTAATGGCACAGGGAGGTGTGCCTGGGTCCATCATTGGTCAGCCAATTGACAGTACACAGCTGTCGACCCCATCAATGCGCACAGTCATCCTGCCAATACATCCTTTATCACCAATGTCCCTAGGTGATGGACAGGATACAGTGGGCATTGACCAGGGTAATGTAGTATCGGTGGCACATGCATCCCCACACGGCAGCCATGGCCAAGGTCCTGACATGGTACCACACAGGCAGACGTCCAGGGGTTCTCATGGGAGTATCCATGGGCATACCGCCCCTGTCAGACGTGCCCAAAGAGGTCTTTCAACCTCAGCTATGTTTCGGGCTGTAATGCAGGCACAGTCACGTATGGAACGGTACACCAGACAGGGTCTGAGGGAGCTGAGAGCATGTCGCATAGCTATGAATGACAGTATGCGTGATGTTGCGGCTGCCATCCGTAACTTCACCGAGGTCATTGACAGACGGGGGAGACATTAGATCTGTTCCACAACTACATGTCCATGAGTCAGGGCAATGGTGGATGGTTGAGGCTTCGATGTGGCCGTATGCCAGCAACAGCAACAGCTGGCAGCCGTCGCGGATGACAACAGGCCCGCGGCCACTCCCATAGTGCCAGCAGCAGCCCCAGCAATGCTGGGTCTGTGCTGTCATCAGACCGCCCCAGGAGACAACGTGCACGTGGCTCTGGACAGTCCCAACAGGGACCTGTCTCCAGTCACCAACCACCTGCTTCTGATGACAGTACCCAGTCTGGCTTAGTACCTGATATGGTCCGTAGAACCCCTGCCAGGCACAGGTACTGTGTCCATTACCAGAGACAGTGATCTGTATGACCTGGCAGTTACAGTCTGTGGCTGTCCACAAACACCTGTATATGGCAGCCATGAGGTGGGACTGTGTGCATGCATACACACATGCAAATTGATAACACCTAGGGCTACCGCATACATGCACACACTGCATCAACATTGCCCCATCTTGCACTGATGTCCCTCACCAACACACAGACATGTCAATTGGTTGTATCAGTGGCTGATGCATAGGGTGACTACATAGAAGTGTAGTAATAGTATAATGTTGACAACAGTACAGTGTAATGATATCATTGTGGATATATCCCAGCATGCCTGATGCATTTACAGTATGAATGTCATTGTATTGTTTTGTACACCCATAGTAATTACCATAGTGTACTGTCTGCACATCTTTGCATACTGGTGGTGAGGCTGTCAAGAGATGGCCACCTACATAGGTAGCACAGGGGATATGAAAATGTACATATTGATACTCAATGATGGTCATGTCAACTGCAAGTTTCATGCTGTCCACACCCGACTCTGCAATGAGGATGTTTGAGGATGTTGATATCTGTGCAGTAATACACAACAGGTTCAAGGCTCACAAGAAAACACTAGCACTACAAGGTCACACCTCATACCATGCATGACAGCCCCAAAAACACAGAACTAACTATGACAGGAGGGAGAGTCTCCATACATGTCAAGGATACTGTGGTGTCAGGACAGGTAGCATACATCCTGCTAAGTCTGGAACTGCTGAGTGAGGGCTCAGTGTCTGTTATTCGAAATGTGTATTATTACAGGTATGAGCACTTGGGTTTCAGGCCAGTTATTCTACATTATGAAGGTACATGGTCTGTACACTTGTGGGGGGTGGGGCTGGACCCAGCCCGTCTGACCTGTGAATGTCTGGGTACAGGCTTATAGTGCCTGCATATATGCACTGTTACCTACTGGAAGTCGTACACCTTGTTTATTGTAGCATAGTCTACATACAGGCCTGCTGACTGTAGCTTTGTTTGTATGCATGTTTGCTTGTTATGTCCCTGAAACACTGATTCCACCTGCAATGCAGATTTACAGTGCCTCTGTGGATCCCTAGTGACATCTGTATTGCTTACTGTACTGATGTCCATGTCTCACTTGACATAACGTCACTGTTTGTCCTGTTTGTAAGTTGCCTGTAACACATTGCATATGACTTACCTTGCATTTGCTCAAGACAGCATTTATATATGCCAGCACTAACAAATCAGGAGCACTACACCCTCACATACTCACCTTGAGTACCTTGTTCCCCATTGGCCCTATGTGTCGTTAATTAGTATGGGATTCACAATACTATGGTAGCATGTGCAAAAGTCACCTGTCAATCTACTCTCTGGTCCAGTTGGTGAATCTTTGAGTCATGTGGCAATGTTACAGCTGCCTCATGTACACAGACAACCCTCTCCCCTTCCCATACACTTACAACACATGTGAGAGATGCAACCACATAGCCAAACTGGGGGCTAAACTCTCTTAACTCAGTACTGGCATACCCTGTCAGGTGGAGTGGGATACTACAGTGAATACAATACCAGTCTCACATAGACCTGCCACGACAGCAATCCAAACACAGAAACACACAGTTACATTCTTGGACTCTCAGAATAGCAGTCTGCCTGAGCAGCTGACACCTGCAAAGCAGACACACAAGCAAACGTTACGCCAGAGCAGAGCACGTGCAACACATAGCTCACAAAGCCTGTGTGCCAAACAGTCACAGCCCATACGGCTTAACAACACACCTGCTACAGTTGTAATACGTACCTCTATCATCAGGTACACTGAGATCCTGCTCACCAGGCTGAACAAGGTGAAGGTCATGCTGAGATGCCCGTTGGGCACTATGATCCACCACATAACACAAGCATACAGGTCACTCCAAGGCATGTACAAATATGACTCAGTCATTGTCTGTTCTAGTGTGTATGACCTGTGACGCACCTCCCTGGACTACATGTTAGGGGACATAGAGGGGCTCTCTGAGCTTGTGGCACAGGCTGGTATGACCCTGACCTTGAGTAGCATCTTACCCTCACCAAGAATGCTGCCACAATATGTAGACAGGATGATCAGTTTCTACAATTACCATATGTTTCAGTGACATTCAAAGGGGATCCAATGCCTGTCAGCATGGGATTACATGCTGGACAAGCCACGTTGCTTTGCTAGAGACAGCTTGCACCTGTCACCCATGGGCCATTGTATATTGGCAGAGGCTCTTGCTACACACATAGTGCCTTTGTATGCAAGGCTGACATTACATAGCCACCTACACAGGTATCACACGGGATAGGACACTAATAGTAATGCTACTCAACACCAGCAGTGTAAACCTTAGGATGCATGCAGTGGAAACTGTCCTTAGCATGGGGAACAGCAATATCCATGCAGTAACAGACTCCTGGTACAAGGCTCCCAGGTGCACCCCATCACTGCCAGGTCATACCTCATACCATGCTTGTCGTCCCCTACAAATGCACCAAACCAGAACAGGGGGGATGTATCCAAAGGCACCTCAGATACACACACCCCCAGGTTGGTGGCACAGCACAAAGCATCAGAGCCTATCCATGTGCAACTAACAGTGGGTTAGACTGCCTTCAGGTTCATAGCCTGGCACACACCACCCTCCCATACCCAGGAAACCCACTTGGCCTTCCTGACAACACTGGGAATATGACGGTTTCTACAAACACCATTATATGGGTGGACTGCAACTACCAAAACATAGAGTGTGAGCATTACTCTAGCTCCAAGACCCTAGCTGAAAGGTTCCTAGCATTCATTCCCTGCATTGCTATGGAACATCTTGTTACCACTCCCACAAGAGGTGAAAACATGCTGCACCTGTTCATCACCAACATGTGGGCTATATGCTCCAGACCAGTCGTGTATCCCTCGCTGGTAGGATGACACCATCTACAACTCACACTGTATATTCACATACCACATGCAGCCCCTGCACAGAACATCACAGTCATACAGTTGTCTAATGCAAATTCCATGTATTCACATGAGGCAGGCTTCGGACATGGGAACTATTGAAGGTCACAGGTACATATGTGTATGTGGCACACACATACATCATGTGTGCATTGACATTACTGATATAATGTATGTCATGCAATATTGGGAAAAACACCCCCACACACATGGACAAACTGTGTGACAAAAACACACATGGCGTTTGTAAGATACAAACCCCTACCTAACTATGTTATGACACTTGTGAGAGATGCAGTAGCAAAGCGCACTATTTGCATCACTGGGAGGCTTTCTTTCTCCTGCTGTACTTATAGGGTGCTGACATCATCAGTATTTAGACAGTGGAATATGCAGCATGTGTTGTGTTGTACTAGTTGCTAAAAGGGACATTTTTCTTACACACACACTACTCCCCCCATGTATTCACACACACACACTGAGCACTTGCAAGATTCAAACCCCTACCTAACTATGTTATGACACTTGGGAGAGACGCAGTATCAGAGCGCACTGTTTGCATTACTGGGAGGCTTGCTTTCTCCTGCTGTACTTATAGGGTGCTGACATCATCAGTGTTTAGACAGAGAAATATGCAGCATGTGTTGTGTTGTACTAGTTGCCAAAAGGGACATTTTTCTTACACATGGAATTGCACAAACACTACTCCCCCCCCACACAATTACACACACACTGAGCACTTGCAGGATTCAAACTCCTACCTAACTATGTTATGCCACTTGTGAAAGACACAGTAGCAGAGCACGCTATTTGCATTACTGGGAGGCTTCTTTTCTCCTGCTGTACTTATAGGGTGCTGACATCATCAGTGTTTAGACAGTGGAATATGCAGCATGTGTTGTGTTGTACTAGTTGCCAAAAGGGACATTTCTCTTACACATGGAATTGCACACACACTACTCCCCCCCGACACACATTTATACACACACTGAGCATTTGCAGGATTCAAACCCCTATCTAACTATGTTATGACACTTGTGAGAGACGCAGTAGCAGAACACACTATTTGCATTACTGGGAGGCTTGTTTTCTCCTGCTGTACTTATAGGGTGCTGACATCAGCAGTGTTTAGACAGCGGAATATGCAGCATGTGTTGTGTTGTACTAGTTGCCAAAAGGGACATTTTTCTTACACATGGAATTGCACACACTACTCCCCCCCCCCCCCCACGCATTCACACACACACTGAGTATTTACAGGATTCAAACCCCTACCGAACTATGTCATGACACTTGTGAGAGATGCAGTAGCAGAGCACACTATTTGTATTACTGGGAGGCTTGCTTTCTCCTGCTATACTTATAGGGTGCTGACATCATCAGTGTTTAGACAGTGGAATATGCAGCATGTGTTGCGTTGTACTAGTTGCCAAAAGAGACATTTCTTTTATACATGGAATTGCACACACACTACTCCCCCCACACATTCAAACACCCACTGAGCACTTTCAGGATTCAAACCCCTACCTAACTATGTTATGACACTTGTAAGAGACGCAGTAGCAAAGCGCGCTATTTGCATTACTGGGAGGTTTATTTTCTCCTGCTGTACTTATAGGGTGCTGACATCATCAGTGTTTAGACAGTGGAATATGCAGCATGTGTTGTGTTGTACTAGTTGCCAAAAGGGACATTTCTCTTACACATGGAATTGCACACACACTACTCCCCCCACCCACAGTCACACACTGAGAACTTGCAGGATTCAAACCCTTACCTAACTATATTATGACACTTGTGGGAGACACAGTAGCTGAGCATGCTATTCAAATTATTGGGTATCATTTGTGCTCCTGACATATGTATAGTGTGCTGACATCATTATGTATGAAGAGGTATGTACATCTGTTACTATCCATCAGTACGGGGGAGAGCATATCTATGCATTAACTTTGCACAGGCACAGTGGCCTACTGTACTGCAGAGGCAGATGCCAAATACACTGTGGATAGCCTTCTGTATTCCCTAGGGACAACAACCTAGTATTGCACTCTACGGCCATATGTTTACCTATCAGATGCAAGTATCTGTTGCTCATATACTGTTTGTGGGTATTTATTGCCATAGCTTTCCCTATCTCTATGAAAAACTTGTGTACTGTGGCAGATGTTTGCATATGAGTGGGATCCAGTACTTTACTTATGCCTCTGTTGTAATTTCACTGTGTGCACTGGGCAGATTTCTGTATTGTGGGAGGTTCCTGTGTTAACACATACAAATGCCAGATATGTGTGTGCAACTGCTGAACTGTGACATGGCCTAAGTGTGTGAGCATGCCCAGTTCACAGTTTCTATGGCTTCTTGAGTAACACGTCTCATTTATATAAGTGTGCGAGCATGCCCAGTGTGAACTTTCCTTATGTTGGGATCTGTGGTCCACCACATTTGTGTTTGTGTGTGGACTTCATCTATATTTCACATGTACAGTTGAGTGCTGGACATCAGGTTGTGTTCTTACTGCCCAACTGCTTTGTGTCTGAACCTAACAGGCATTATGCTCTGCCTGCAGGGTTGCCATGGGATAGTTTGCATACAGTTGTCAACATCCTTTCATACTGACCAAACAGTGTATTGTCGTATAGTGTACTGGTTCAGTACTTTCACTGTGGTGGACAGTATCATCGGTTTCAGTCCTATCACTGCTTGTAATATTTATAGTGAGCACACCAGACTGGTTGAGGGCCAGTTGTGCAGATATGACCATGTTGCATTTTGTTCAGATATGGACAGCATAGAACATGATTGTCCGACATTGTTAATGTATTCCACAACTTGTGTGGACAGTGACAAACAATGGCCATGTGCCCTAGGCCATTTGTAATGCTAGTCAGAGAGTGTTTGTCCTTCAACACACATTTACTGGTATTTGCCATGACATATGTCAAGGTTAGTGTGCTGTGCCTCTGTCTACCTGTCTACAGGTGATATCCAGGGTACACCTACCATCTCCCATCCAGTCATCATGATTCCTCTGGATGACAGTCAATGAGGGACTCCCTGGATAACCTGTACTGGGAGTTTAGTCATGAGTGGAGTGAGCTTCTGCGTTATGGACCAATCAGTACAGCATGTCCTGTTTATGTCTGTGCTGGGGTTCAGGCCTGTCATCTGCATAGGTCACCAGCATTCAGATTTTACATGGTGCCAAATGTCCATTGATACCAGCTTGGTCATGGCTTTATACATCAGGCACAGATCACCTCCAGCCAGGCGGGAAGGCACTGTGTGGAGCTGCAGTTTGTTTAATCAGGCAACACATGGCATCTGTTACAGCTCTGTGATCCTCCTGGTGGGGTATCTGTGGGGTCTTTCCAGTTGATGCAGGTGTCTGCTAAAGTACATCCCTCAAGGGCCATTGTACGCAACTGTGAGGCTGCTGATGGATGACTGGAGAGGCACATTGATCTACCCTGACCTAGCTGTGCTTACCTTCATGATTAGGTGGGTATATGGTATGTTTCTGTAACCACTACAGACACATGGTTGTCACATGCAGGATATCTATCACCTTGTGTCCCCAGGTCTCTTATTGCTCCTGATGTACTTAGTGGGTTAACACCTATGTGGTAATTTCTGGCCATGTACTGTGTTTCTACAGGGGATGACTATACACTATTCTGCATTTAGCTTGTTGACATGGCTGTGGCACCACTTGTCTGTTTCTATGTCTGCCTTTTGTAGGATACTTGTGTCAGCTGGAGGGTCCGATATGGGGGGAAGTTTGTAGTCTTCTGCGAACCTGTTCAGACAGAGTCCTTCCATGTTGGCCTGTACCTATGTGACATATATAGCATACAAGAGAGGTCCCAGGACCATGCCTTGTGGGATGCCAGTTGTACCTGGTTTGCAGTCTGACATGGCTGCAGCATGTCTGACCAGGTCAGTTCTGTCCTTGAGCTGGTTTGCAACCCATCTACTTGGATAGGGGTTTATAGTTAGGCTGGTGAGCTTATCTGTACTGACCAACTAGGGTATTGTATGGAAGGGTTTAGCAAGGTCCAGATAGGCTGTGTGAACCACATTCCCCACATCAATGGCCTTGGTGCACATTTCACATGAGTCAGACATGTTTAAGGGGCAGGATCTGCCCTATGAAAGCCACACTGGGTAGGGTCCAATGTCTGTAGGTACCCAATCTTTTTATTCCTGGGATCCATGATCATCCTCTCCATTACTTTGCCAACCTAGATAGTCAGGGTTGAGGGGTGATAGTTTGCAGTATCCATTCAGGCACCACCTTTGTGGTGAGGGACCACTGTTGCTGTACACTGCTCTTTGGGTACATATCCTGTGGTAAGACTGTGAGTGTGCAGTAGTGCTATTTGGTGTTCCATTCTTCTTACAGTACTTGTTGGACACAACCCAGGACACCATCTGGTACCATTGATGCTGTGTGGTGTGCTTTGTAGATGCTGGCTGTTACCTCAGCATCTGCAATGTCAGGGGGCCAGCACTCTGCTGGGATAAATATTTGGCAGTGTGGTGCTGGCGGGGAGTTTGCAAAGAATCTGTTAAGTTGGATGTTGGCAATGTGTGTGGTTTTGGTGTATTGTTTGTGATATTTGAGTACTGCAGAGCATACCTGTGGATTATCACCATGGTTCCTACCATCTGTTAGGACAGCTGTGTGATAATCTTTTGTGTCCTGCACAATTTTTGTCGTCAAAGGTTCATAGGTTCATATTAGGCTATCTGCCCTGGCCATGTTTGAGCATGGACAGACTGTGTGTGAGTTTCGACACCCCTTGCAATGTGCATATTATGCCCATTTAGGGTTTACTTTACTAGATGTGACACAGGGATGGCCCCCAGTGTACACCTACTATCTCCCATGCACTTCACCAGATTTCTCTTGTTGAGTATGAGTGTGGAACTCAGCCTGTCATGGACTGGGATTCTGTTCCAGAGTGTAAGGAGCCTCTGGGTTATGGATCTGTCCCTCTAGCACATCCTATTTATCTATGTGTGGAGGTTCAGATATCTCACTGTGGTGTCTCTGCTGGATTTGGGGTTTCTGCAGTGGAGCATGTCCATTCATCCTGGATTGGATATGGCCTTGTACATCAGGCATACATCATCTCTGACTGGGCAGTATGCTTGTGAATTGGGCTGTGGTTTCTTCAGCCAGGCAGCAGATGACAAACGTTTGGACCCTTTATCCTCTTGGTGAGGTACATTTGGGGTCTTTCTAACTGCTGCAGGTGTAAGGTAAGGTACATCCGAACTGGGGCATTATTGTCACGTATGGGCCTGATAAGGGAAGAGTATGGGGGCACAGTGACCTCTCTTGATCTACATGTGCATCCTTTCATATTAAGGTGGGCAATACAGCAGGTCTTCCCGGCCACCTTGGCAATGTGAGTGTCACATGACGGGTTACCATCCACTTGTGTCCCTAGGTCCCTGATTACTTCTTCCATACATAATGGATTGCCACCTATGTCATACTTTGTGTGTGCCTTGTTTGGTATTTGTTGAGACATCCATACTCTGCAGTGTCTTCCGGAAGGCTGGCTGGGGTTCCTGGGTTTGTGAGTGTGGTCTGTAGCAGGCTGCAAACAGGGACGCAGTTTGAGCCACTGTTACTTGCCCGTGGATAGTCCATGCTGCTTCTTGCTGTGGTACCAACCTGGGGTGTGGTTATCCTTGACAATTACTGATAGCCACACTCCTATTGTAGTGTGTTCCATGTTTTGGAGCTGTAGAGCATGGTATGAGGCATAACCTGGTAGTATTAGGGTGCTCTTCTGGGCCTTGACCCAGGTTTCTGTTACAGAACAGATATTACCATTCTCCATGCTGTGGTGGGTTTGGTCTGCATGCACCTTGCAGGTTAGACTTCTGGCGTTGGGTAGCATTACGTCCAGGTTGATATCCCTTGTGCTACCTATGGTGGTGGGTTTGTGTTTCCAGCCTTACCTATTCAAGGCACAGCGGGGGTGACAACAGCCTTTGCCAGTATCCACACAGCCAGGTGTGCTGGGTGCGTGCCATCCCTAGCAGGTGGGGCATCATGTCTTGCTCAGCATGTCATCCCAGGCTGTCAGCCATTTGTTCCCCCTTGTTAACAGCAATACTTCAGCCAATTATTGTACTTGATCTTGTTGTCTTCATAGTGTGGCATCATGCTTGGTGAGGGTGAGATGTTAGGCAGGGTCTTCATGTTTGCATATACTAGATGGTGTTACATTGCTTAACACATGGCAATCATGCCTCAGGTGGTGCTGCAGGGCTGCCTCTGTCGGATGCACATACTACACTCCCTGTACATGTTTGAGAGCAGGTTGTGTCATGTTAGGCATCCCTGTTACTATATGAGTGAGTCAGAGAGGGGTATCATTCCCAGGGTTCCTACTGAGCCAGTGTATGTGCTATACGTTGCCTCTTTGCCAAGGCCAGAGCATACTGGGCACGCCTCCTTCTGCCTACTGGGGCAGGCTCAGGTTGTTCCTCCTCCGAGTCATGCTCTGCCTGTGATGGCCTTGGCAATGGTGGGGGGCTGTTTGTCCCAGCCCTATGCTGGTCCTGCTGCAACTGTTTTCGCAGAATCATATTATGTAGCATAGCACATACCATGACAATTTGGGTACATGTAGTTGTTGAGTACTGCAAGGCTCCACCAGATGTGTCCAAGCACCAGAACCATGACTTGAGCAGCCCAAACACATGCTATATTACATTTCGTGTTTGTGCGCGTGCCTCATTATGGTGTTCTTGTTCAGTTGTGTGTGCGTTTCTGATGGGTGTCATCAGCCACGGCTCCAGTGCATATCCAGCATCTCCCACTAGGTGACCATGTGGGATGTCCCCATTGGCAAATGTCTGGTACAGCTGCTTCAAATGCCAGATATGGGAATCATGGTAGCTCCCAGGGCAGCCAGCACACACATTCATTATTATGCCCTGGGCATCACACATGACCTGGCAGTTGATGGAGGGGAAGCCCTTGCGGTTAATGTAGGCCCTACTCTGCTCACCAGCTGGTGCTTTGATGCATATGTGCATGCAGTCTATTGCACACACTACCTCAGGGTATTCCGCTATTTGATGAAAGAGACGCATATTGCTGGCCAATACCTCACGGGAATTGGGGAAATATACATGCTCACCGACATGTGCTGACATGGCATCCAGGAACTGGTGCAGTACCCTGGAGGCTGATGCCTGTGATATCCCCATCATATCACCAGTTGGTCTCTGGAAGGTACCTGTTGCTAGTATTCTTAGGCCAACACATACCTTGGTTTCCACTGGGATGGGTTCCCCTCTGTTGGTTCTGTGTGTGAGGCGTGGCCTGCAGAGCTCAACAATTTGCTGCAGGAGGTCTCTGTCCACTCTATAGCGCTCCACTGTCTCCAGCTCATGTAACCCCTGGTAGGTGACCCTGGGCCTGTACAGTCTTCTCCATCTCCTCACTGTGGGTTTTCTGGCAGCATTTGCATTGTCACCACCCTCAGCAAGTCTCCTATGTCTCCATATAACCGCTATGGCAGCCCCTAGCATGTTTGGTCTGAGTGCAGCTTTTTCAGTTTTCACTTCTAATAGCTTACTCCTGTCTTGCAGTGTCTCTTGAGAGAAACATACTGCAATGCTGTTTGCAGTGTTTTAAGTGCTGGGCTGGGCTAGTATTCTGCCTGTGTAATTGCCTGCTTCTAATTGTTTTCACCTGCTAGCTCTACCAGTATTCCCTGCTAGCTTCCTACTATTTCTTCTGCTTCCTTTTTCCTATCTGTTTCCTCAGGGGGGAGCAGCGCGCATACCAGCGAAAACACGTTCACAGTGGCTACCACATGCGCACACATGCTTACACGGACTAGAATCTGCTTATTCAGGTTAAAACGCATGCACACCAGCGCAAACAGGTTTACAGATCTTTAAACAGGCTCCTACATGCTTACTCTGCCTTACACGCATGCACTCTGTCTTACTCGCGCCTCCCAGCGTGCACACACGTGCATGCACGCACAGCAAGAAACTTTGGTGTTAGCTACAGTGTACACCTTCCATTTCTTGACTTTCCCATGCTTATCTGTTGACACTCCTCTTTCTATGCTATGTGACTGACATCTTTCACATACCACTTTGCTCCAATGAGCTTGATTTCTTTCTGACATTCCCCCCTGTAATGTCACCTATCTCCTACTCTGTTACTCCCCCTTATCTAACTCTTACACTACACGTAATGTGCTCATTTGCTATGTGACAGTGAGATTCACTATCCTACCACTCATTTACATAGGATTACCTACTAATGCTTAGTTACGTGTCATACACTCAGCTTCCCCCCTTAGCAGCCACTAAACGGTGGCCATGTTGTTTTCGGTCTGCTAGTCCCTGCATTGCAAATCCATGCATTGCATAAAACCCACATTTGTGGGTTTCAAACCTTTATTTTTATGTCTTATTTAGCGCAGCCCGTTTGTGTGGGGCTGCGCTGCGTTTAAACCTTGCCGATCGCCGAAAAAAAAATATTTTATTTCATGTTTGCATCGTATTACCGTGCCAATGGCCACATATTTGGCTATTGGTATGCTGCCTGATACATATGCACACTTTATTTGGAGCTGTCATGACTCCATTGTGTTATTTGCAGTAACGTACTCAGTTGTCAACTGAGTACATTTCTGCACCTAACACGACTCTTACACGGGCTGGTTTCAGCTTTGTGGATCGCTAATCTACCTCATTTGCATGCCTTTCGGCTGCAAGTGAGGTAATTAGCATATCCACGCCCTGCCCATGTAAGAGATGTTTTAGCTGGTCTCTTACACGGTATTTCGGGCTGTTCCTGGATCGCGATGGCTGCATGGAGTCTTACACGACTCTTAGACTCCGTGCAAGCCATCGTGAATCCTGCCCATTCTGTTTTTATAAACGCAACATATCTCTTTCTGACCACAGATGTTACTTTTCAGCTAGTGCAAGTCAGCAGTAAAACCTTTGACTGTTGTAATGCCATTGAAGCCCAAGTTTCTGAATGCACCCTCAATCAGAATGTTATATTCTTTCTTGTTATTAATCATAGAAGTAATACTTCTGCCTTTTAAAGTTTTTCCCACTAAAATATTGTATTGACTATATTTATTTATGCATCATTGGGTACATTTTTCTACTCAGAAACACAGTTTGCCTTTTTTACACATCACGTAATGTACTATTGTATTGCAGTATAAAATCTCTCAACACATCTGTTCTCTTCATCTGGTAATGAAAATCGCACCTTAACCACCATCATTGACTTTCCCTCTCCTCTATACCACTACGTATCATTATAATTCCCCCTTATTGGTGTACCATATTGCCATAATGGTTAAGTTCTTCACTTCCCATACACAAGGCTTGAGCCTGACCTCTGGCTAATGCCTGTATGGAGTTTGCATATTCTCTGTTGGGTACCTCCCACCAAACAAAAACGTTGAGTATTTTTCCTCATACTTATCTGAGAATGGAGCTGTGGGAAGCAGGACAAACTTTAGATGGTAGTTGTATAGACAAACCACACTGGGCATCAACTGTGGTATGCAATATTCTCAAGATAAGAGATTGTGGATCACAGACTGCATGTTGTGTCAGGGCTATGTGATTTGGTTGTGTTGACTAATGTCACCAAATGGGCATGGGTATTTGTCGATGAAAAGTTGGATGAGGTCCCAGCCTACTCTGATCTATGTCAAGGACCCAAGTTAACTGGAGGATGAGTGTATGGGCCCATATTGCTGGAGTGCGCCCACCATAAAGCCCAGCAGCCCTGGGCCAGTAAACTACTGGCCAGCCTCTGATTTCCCAGCTTGGGTTACCTGGAACAGTTCTGTTGAGTGAAAGCTGGAATGTAAAAATCAATGAACCTGCAAAACTTGAACAAAGAATTGCTGCACAAAATGTAGTTTCGCTAACAAGACACAGCTTGGAAGTGGATGACATGATGGTGAGGATGAAGGCTTGACATCCTATCTTTCCAACAGACAAAATGGAAGGGCAGTACAACAAAGCTACTTAACTTGGGGTCCAGAGTCTACTACACATGTTGTAGGAATTGTGATGAGGGAAAGGCCACAATCAGCTGCAAGCAGTGGTCTGAAAAGGTTCTAAGAACAAACAGAGACTAGACTTAAGACTTGGAATTTGACTGGAGAGAAAGCATAAGCATTCAAGGAATTACTCAGGGCTGTAACACATCAGGAAGAAGAGGAAATAGGTGGAGCTAAAGAGGAATGGAGGCTCCTAAAAACAGTGTGTGAGGACTGCAGAACATGTATGCAGCTGAGTCACGTATGGAAATAAGGTACATAAGGAAAGCATGTGGTGGAATGCAGAAGTCCAGGAATTTATCAAAAGAAAGAAGTGCAGGAAAAAGTGGGAGACAGAAAAGACAGTCCAGGCTGAGAGGGAATACTGGATGGCTAACAAAGGAGCTAAGACAGAAGTTCCAATATTAAAAACAAGGCATCTGAGGCACTCTACCAGCTTCTGTATAGTGACTCTGTAGATGGCACAAACTCTGTCAGGTTATAAGGAAAAACCGAAATATAAATAAGATAATCAGACACCCTTCATAAGGGATGCCAACAACAATCTGCTCACCAGTCCACATAAAATCAAAGACAGATGGAAGGGGTACTTTTAGCAGCTTCTGAATGAAGAAAGCCCCAAAGAAGCTGTACTGCCCTGGGCACAGCCTACAGTGAAAGACAGCAAGGAGCCCACCCTAGAAGAACAGCATGAAGGAAAATTAAGTAAGGGAAAGCAGCAGGATGACATGAGGTCACAGCAGAAATTATTAAGCTGTTGGGTGTGACAGGAGAAAAATGACTCCTGAGGATACTCATAGCAGTATGGAGAGAAATGTATATCCCAGTTGATTACAGAATAAGCATATTAGTGCCTGTGTGCAAGAACAAATGGGAGACCCTTGACTGCTAGCAGTACAGAAGTATCAAACTCCTGTCACATTGCATGGAAGTTTTGGAGATGGTGACTGATAAATGAATAAGCAGAGTAATAGAAAGTAAGATGGGAGATGAATAGTTAGGATTCAGTTCAGGATGCAGCACATCTGACCCAGTGTTTGCAGTGAGACAAACAGTTAAGAGGCATCTAGAGATGAAAGACTCCATGTGGGCATTCCTAGACTTGAAGCAAGCATATGACAAGGTCCCAAGAAAGCTGATTTGGGCAGTCCTGGAGTGGCTTGGAGTCCCAGAAACATTGGTAGAATTAGTGCAGGCCACATACAAGTAGCAAATAACTAAATTATAGACTGTTCAGTCTTACAGAGAGGTTAGAGTGGGTGTGAATCAGAGTCAGCTCTGATCCCACAACTCTTCATACTGGTGATGGACTACATCAGCAAACAGACTGGAGGGGACAGATCAACAATGTTGCTGTATGAAGACAGTGTGGCATTACAGACAGACTCTGAGCAAGAACTTCAGCAAAGGACAGGGGAATGGAGTACAAAACTGAAGGCATACAGGACGAAACTGATTATAGATAAGTCAATGGTAATGACAGAAAATGATGGAAAACAGAATAAGTTGAGTACTGAGATAGATGGGAAAATACTGGAACGGGTTAACAGCTTCAAGTATCTGGAAGGTGTGGTTAAGGAGAATGGACATCTGAATGAGGACACCACATCTTGAATCATAGAGGCTGTAATCAACTGGCACAGAGTGGCAGGGATAATGTATGACAGAAGAATGACAAAGAAGGTAAAAAGTAAGGTAAACAAAACAGTGGCATGACCAGTACTACTGTATGACAAAGAAACTTCGGCAGTAAAGGCAGAATAGTTGAGGAAGCTACAGATGATGGCGATGAAATGCCTGAGATAGGTGGTACTGCATAACTCTGAACTATACAGATTTTCGTAGAATGTCCAGATTTTTGCCTCATATTTTTAGTCTGTTCCTCATAAAATTTGTGATTTTCTTGATTTTTGCAGCAAATCCATGAGGACTGAATTCACTAAATAATGACAGACATTTGAGTTTCAGACTTCATATCTTTCAGAAAATTGTTGGTAACACAAGACCTTTTATTCTAGCAACTTTCAAAGTTTATAAAAGCAATATTTAAAATTTTCCCCAATTTTAGGGCTTTGTCCCCCATTATTTTTTACTTTGTCCAGATTTTTTCTGCTAAGAGGTTGAGAGCTATGGGTGGTAGGATGCACACTGTAGGACAGAAGACGAAATGAGGACATCTGAGTTAAAGCCAAACTAGCTCTGCAGAGAAGGTCAAACAGAACAAATTACTGTGGTTCTGGCACATATGCAGTAAAGCAGTAAACAATCTAGTAAAGATGATTTGGGACAGACAGGAAGAAGGCAGGAGGAAATTAGGGTATCTTGCAAAGAGATGGATGGATTGTGTAAGAGAAGACGTGCAAAAGTTAGGCATGACTGTCAAAGAAGGTAGGAGAGTGGCACTGAATTGAGAGAGATGGCAACAATTGGCAAAACACCCTGGCCCCATGTAGAAAATAGGAAAAAGTGGATGAGAATAGTATACAAAAAGATTATAGGTAACTGTCTTCCCTTCCTTCTCTTCCTATTACTATTCTGTTCTGCCCTTCTACATTGATCACTCCCCTTCCATTTCTTTTGCACCATCTCATTACCATATCTCTTAATGTATTAATCTTCACAGAACTGAGCCAGATATTTTCCACCTAATTTACTAATTCTTCATTTCCTCCTATTTCTGCATCTTAATCCTTCCCCATGCCATTACGATTTCATCCCATTCCTTCCTCAAACATTCATACCTCAACATTCTCTTTCATATAAATGAAAACCCCAGGAATTTCCCATTTTCCCCATACACCTTTCCTAAATTCCCAGCACCTTATCCCTTACATCCTCTACTGACTTACTTCCTAACCATATATTTAACTGTTCCACATCCCCATCCCACACAACCAACATTTGCCATTTGGCTACTACTCTTCCTTTCTGACCCTCATTAGTGTTCGGTACCTCCTGTGTAAAAATCTCTACTGCACACGCCTAGCTGGACCACACACTGCCAACCTCCTTGCTATTTCCCACACTTCTTCCCAAAATGTATCATGATTCTACAACTCATTCTCTTTAACCCATCTCTCCTTCAGCTTTGTCATTGTCTTCCCATCCCCTTCATATGTTTAACTCTTAAAAATTATTCTTATGCTTTCTTTCTGTTTCTTTCAAACTCAAACCACTGTCCATCTATCATTCACCTTACCAATTCCTGTCTGTCTGTTTCCCTTCCTGTTCTTTACATGTTGAATCCTCTTCACCAAGCCCCCCAAAGCAGCTGGTCCTCTTTCCCTCTACACTCTCCCCTTGGTTCTTAAAATTCCTTAAACTTCACCACTACATTACCTCTTTTTTTGGCAATATCCCCAGTTTTATTTATTTGGAGTGATTATTATTGCCACGCCCTCTTTCTCCACTCTTCCCCCTTTACCTTCAAATCTAAATATCTTAATGGTAGATCTCTGATTTCCTCAGTCTCTACTATTTTTGTCATATATTTCTCTGCTATATCCCTATGTCCCTTTCTATCCTCTAGTGCATTCCTCCCTGTTATTCCAATTCTCCCTCCTCCCACTGCACCAACCTCTACTCTCCCTTTTCTATTCTCCTTTATACTTGCCACATGTTCATAGCCATCACACACCTTAGCATGTCCTGTAATCCATGTCATTTCTTTCTCTCTCCCCTCATACTCTGTCTTCCCTACCCCAGTAACTGCTCTAGTTCTCCTACTCCTGTCTCTCTGCAAATAAAATTATCACAAACCTTGTCAAGTTCATCTGTCACTTTTTCATTTGGTCTCATTTCAACACTGATTACATGTAAAATTAACAACTTAACCAAAAAGTAAAAATTATCTAATCAGAAAGTACAGAGTCAAGACTAACTATGGGAAAACTGATTGATTGTTTTTCTTCATTTCTTACCTTCAGCTTTCTCGGCTCTACCCACTCCATTCGCCCTCACTATGCCCAGGCTCACTCCAGTCCCCTATCCTACCCCCATTTCCACCCCCCTTTCCTCAAATGTATACTCTCTGTTTAGTTAGCCACACCCCCACCACCTCATCTCCTTCCTTCCAGCCAATCCTAACCTTCCAATCAAATTACATCTACCACCTCCACCTTATTACTCTCATTAACTCTTAACTATCCAAACTTGTTTCACTCAACAAACAATATATTACTCATCCTACTTAACTCCCCTCCTTCTACTCACTCTTTCCTTCTCCATCTCCTATCATTCCCATTACAACCAGTCCCTCTCTTCTCCTACTATCCCCCTCAATCACTACAATCCACTAACCTCTGTTAACTTCACTATATCTCCCTCACTGTTTACTCTCTCTCAAACTCTATTACATACATTTAAAATACTTCTTCCTCCCACTCCCAACACTAAACCTAAACCCAAACTTATCCTTTATAGCTCCCTTATCACATCATACAAACCCTCCTTTTCAAGTATCCTTCTATATGGCGATATTCACCCTAACCCTAGCCCTCCCTCCAACCAAACCACAGACACCCACACTCACCCCTCTAGCACCTCTAATACAGTCCCTAATGCCATACCCCCTTGCCCCCAATATCCCCTATCCTAACCCTCCAACCTCTCTCCCCAAAACCTTAAAGCTACTCTCACTCAATGTTCAAAGCATAGCCAACAAAGTCATTTCTTTCCCTGCCCTCATCTCCCTCTATTGTCCTGACATCGTCACCCTCTCTAAAACATGGTTACAACTCCATATTTGAGACTCTGAAATCCTACCCCCTGGTTACAACATCTTCCATCTCATTCAGCACATGAAACATGGTGGTGGCATTGTCATTGTTTACTCAGACAAACTCTTTCTCTATCCTCTACCTACATCTCCTCCCAATTTCCACCCAGCTGAAATACTTATAGCTAATTGCAAGTTAAATAATCACAAAAACCTTGCTATAGTAGCAATTTAATTCCCACCTGGTAACAACATCCCCACCCTCAAACACTTTCTCTCCTGGGCATCTCAAAACATCCCTATGAGACTATCATTCTAGGTGATGTCAATATAGATTGGAACTCCCTTAATTCATACTCTCCCAATAATAGTATCAATCTCTATGGATTCTCACAATTCATCACCTCTCCCACCCATATAAATAAATGCACAAATAACAGCACTATCCTTGACTGGATGCTCACCTCAAACCCAAATCTATATCACTCTGCCACCACTCCACCTGACTTTCTCAGCCACCATCTCCCTACCCAAGTGATACGACACTCACCCCATCTGCTAAAACCACACCAATATACAGACAGGTGTAATCTCTCTAATTTCTGCCAAAATACCTTCAGTAGTCGTCTCTCTTCTATTAACTAGTGCTTTTTTTATGTCCTCCCTCTCAATGAAGCTGTCTCCAAATTCAATGACATCTTCCGAAATATCCCAGACTCCTTAGCACCCACTAGATAAATAAGAACAAAAACAAATTTTGCCCCATGGCTAACCCAATCAACCTGCAAGCTAATGCTTAAATGTGACAGTGCCTGGAAAACCTGGAAAAAATCAAACTCCCATTCCCATTTCCAAACCTATATAGAACTAAGGAACCTAACTAAGAAACAAGTTGATCTAGACAAAAGAACAATACTATCAAAAGCCATTAAATGACCACCACTCCAACTCTAAACATTTTTGGAATAGTATCAATAAACTTTTATATCCTGGTAACACTTCTACCCCCTGCCCCTGTCCTAACAGTACTCCAACAGATACTGCCTCCTTTCTTAACTCCTTCTTCATCGACTCTATACAATAACTGACTTAATCTGACAACACCCCCCCTCCTCCAACCCCCTTTCCTCTCCAAATTCCAACCAATTCTGCCTTAAACCTGTCCCTACTGCATACATCAAATCTTTACTTACCAAACAGAAAACTTGCTCACCCTCCTCTGACAACTTACCCCCTCAATTCATTAAGATTGCATCTAACTCTATTGCACATCCAGTCTCCATATTAGTAAAAAGGTCAATTCAAGAGAACACTGTCCCTGACATCTGGAAAAAATCCTTTGTCATAACACTGCACAAAGGTGGCAATTCATCCGAATCAACCAACTACAGACCTATAGCCATACTATCCCCATTATCCAAAATCCTAGAAAAATGTATTCATAACCAGCTTCTTAAACACATCATACAAAACAACCTAACTCCCACCAATCATGGTTTCTGCCCTCAACACAGCACCTTCACAGCTCTCATTTCATTTACCCAAACTATTGCCAAAGCACGGGATAATAACAAACTAGTCTGATGACCTATCTAAAGCTTTCAGCACCGTTTCCTACACCTTACTTCTCTCAAAACTCTCTTCCCTCAGTCTCTCCTCCTCTACTATACTATGGTTCTCTAGTTGCTTCATTAATAGATACCAATACATCAAATTACTTTTCCCTCTCCCCCTTTCTCCTAAACCAAACAGGTGTCCCCAAGGGTCAATCCTTGGACCTCTCCTTTTTACTATCTTTACAAATAACCTTCACACTTCCTGTCCAAACTCCTCTCTAATACAATATGCAGATGACTCCATAATTATCCCATACTCTGATAAGCTTCCCCAACTCCTTGCTGTTATTCAAGATTCCCTCCTTTCAGTCAAAACTTGGCTAACCAATAATCAGCTACTTCTAAATCCCCCAAAAAAGAACTTTTACTCTTCCTCCCCAAATCTCTTCAGCAACACAAAAATACCTTCTTCTCTTAATAATACACTTACCTCTGTTGAACCACATACTAAACTCCTTGGTGTAATCATAGATGACCTACTGAAGTTCGATATTCATATACAGCAAACCATCAAAAAGTCCCACCAAAAACTTGGTCCCTTATACAGACATAAAAAATACCTCACTAACAGAGCTAAATGCTCTCTAGCACAGACTTTCCTTCTCCCTACCTTACTTAATGCAGCCCTGATTCACACCAATATTCAAGCCAATGTAATAGCTAAACTTGAAACCACTTATAACAAAATAGCCAGATTCACTGCCAACCTTCCCTACCACTCTCACTACTGCATAGCTTTAAAAAAACCTCTGATGGATAGAATTCCTCAACTAACTCCTCCTTCCCCAACTCCATCTCACCCACTCCCTCTTAAACCAATTCCCCCATTGCCCTGTCCTCTTAGATCTCATCACTCCCTACTCCCCTAAGAGTAACCTATGCCGTATCGAACTACACCTCTTAGACATTTATAAACCAAATACAAATATTGGCAAACTGTTACACAGCCACTCCATCGCCACTGCCTGGAACAAACTTCCCCTTTCTCTAAGATTAAATAGTAACTCCCTCAACTTCAAAAATATTCTAAAGGACCAATTTACTAAATCCTGGACTTGCCCTTGTCCCACTCTCACCTAAACTACTCCTTCTCCATTTCCCCTTTCTCTGCTCAGCTCTTTCACTTTCCACAATCTGCTCATTCTATGTCTTTCGATAATCTTCCAACTCAGCCTCTCTGATAGTAACTGTCATACAGAATATAACTTTCACATTACATTTTATATAGTTAATTTGTATCATGCCTGTTTGAAACTACAGCTTTTGCTATTGTATTCTAATATGTTCATATATAAGATGTATTTTTCTTGTACAAGTATCTATGTATGTATCTGTATGTTAATACCTTGAAGTCTTGCTTATTATGTAATTGTTCTTTCTGTGGAGCTCTTTTCCTCGGGTCTCTGCTGAAAAAGGGCTCTGCAGCCCAGTCAGACCAACCCAGTTAACAAATATCAAATAAATAAATAACCACCTTCACTTCACCCCTGTAATGAGAATATCCTATTTAACCAATAGTCTAATAACTTCTTAATTATCTCTCACCAAGGGGAGTTGCCCTTGGAAGTATTCATTGTGCATGGGGGCAGGGGAAAAGGAGTAGGTAGATCTTTTTTGGTTCACTCAATGTATCTACTAATTTTTGCTACATATTCATGTCATTCTTCATTTTCTGAGCCACTGCCTCTCCTGCACTTGTCTGCTCTCTTCCTTCTTGCCTCCTTCCACTATGTTATTTATCGATTCCCTTTGATTTCTTATAAGGGAAAGGTTTCCTTCCAGCATCTAACACCCCTGTTTCTTTTATGTTATGTTGATCTAAACAGGCACTGCTTCAAGTACCATTGTGGTCCGATAAACCTGATCCCTCCATGTAGTAATCAAATTTAATGACTATGTTATCTTCACAGTGGATCCCTTTTTTCACATATTCCTCACTGTTGGTGTGATCTGTTTTTTTCATGCATAGACCACGAAAACAAAGACTTTTAACACTATTACATGTGGTCCTGACAGGTATTATTGTATTTATTTATTTGTTTATTTCCATTTGTGAAAAGTTCCAGCTATGCCAGTTGCAAAACAGAACAAATTTCTGAACTCGTTTCCAATTTTTTTCCAGATTGCCTTGTAGAACCAACATTGCTAGTGAATTAAGTGGAAGGATTATGTTATGACAAATGTATAACTGTATTTGAAAGAAAAATGCTAAGGTTTGTTTGCAGTGCTGACCAAGATTTGTTTCTGAATTCAAAGCTTTACCTACATATCCTCAAGACAGAAATTAGTGAGTAGAAAGTTTATGCAGCTGGTTTAGGGAAACTAAATTCCAAAGGTAAGTAGCTGCTTTGTTCTTGTGTCATAAAATTGATGTTTAATTAATGAAATTGCTTGTTTTGTATTTTGTGGTTTCTTACCTGTTTGGCACTGTTTTTATCACATCACTATTCATTTTATTTTTTTAAATCATTTTTTTAATTCATTTCATCAAGAAGGTTTATTTGTTTCACCTTCCAAATTTCATCTGATGGTTTAATGTTAGATGCTTTTTCTGTTTGTTTAACTGTAAATGGTAGCATGAATCTGACAAATGTGCATTTGAGTGGAGTACTTTGTGTAGCTTCCTCATGTAGGCCAGTAACAGCTGAATCGTATTATGACACCACATGATCTGTTATTCGGGTTCTTTCAGGACTTCCATACTCCTTCTAATGAGTGACATAATACAGACACACAGGAAGCAGAACTGGATGCATCCATTTTTTCTACACTCATGGCAGCAGTTGCTGAGATAGGCGAAACCATGTGATGCTCAACATACAAATTATGGGTAATTATTTTTAAACTGGTGCACTCGTTTTATACATTATAACCATGATGCGTATGGTTGTATATCTGGCTATTGTCATGCAAACAGCACAATAAAACACAAGAATGCAAAGACAGCACACATTTTATACTAGATTAATTGATGTCAGTTGACAACTGAGTACGTTCTCTGCAATAACAATGGAGCCATGTCGTCCTCTCAAATAAAGTTTGCATATGTGTCAGACAGCATGCCAATGGCCAAATATGTGGCCATTGGCATGGTAACCCGATGCAAACATGAAATAAAATTAAAAAAAAATTTGCCGATCGGCCAGGTTTAAACGCAGTGCAGCCCCGTGCAAATGGGCTGCACTATATAAAACATAAAAATGAAGGTTTGAAACCTACAAATGTGGGTTTTATGCAATGCATGGATTCACAGTGCAGGGACTAGCAGATGGAAAACAACATGGCCGCCGTTTAGTGGTTGCTAAGGGGGGAAGCTGAGTGTAAAACCCGTAACTAAGCATTAGTAGGTAATCCTATGTAAATGAGTGGTAGGATAGTGAATCTCACTGTCACATAGCAAATGAGCAAAGTCCGTGTAGTGTAAGAGTTAGATAAGGGGGGGTAACAGAGTAGGAGATAGGTGACATCACAGGGGGGAATGTCAGAAAGAAATCAAGCTCATTGGAGCAAAGTGGTATGTGAAAGATGTCAGTCAGCATAGAAGGAGGAGTGTCAACAGATAAGCATGGGAAAGTCAAGAAATGGAAGGTGTACACTGTGGCTAACACCAAAGTTTCTTGCTGTGTGTGCATGTGTGATGTGCGTGCTGGGAGGCGCGAGTAAGACAGAGTATGCGCGTGTAAGGCAGAGTAAGCATGTAGGAGCCCATTTAAAGATCTGTAAACCTGTTTGCACTGGTGTGCGCGCGTTTTAATCTGAATAAGCAGATTGTAGTCCGTGTAAGCATGTGTGTACCTGTGGTAGCCACTGTGAGTGTGTTTTCGCTGGTATGCGCGCTGCTCCCCCCTGAGGAAACAGAGAGGAAAAAGGAAGCAGAAGAAATAGTAGGAAGCTAGCAGGGAATACTGGTAGAGCTAGCAGGTGAAAACAATTAGAAGCAGGCAATTACACAGGCAGAATACTAGCCCAGCCCAGCACTTAAAACACTGCAAACAGCATTGCAGTATGTTTCTCTCAAGAGACACTGCAAGACAGGAGTAAGCTATTAGAAGTGAAAACTGAAAAAGCTGCACTCAGAACAGACATGCTAGGGTCTGCCATAGCTGTTATAAGGAGACATAGGAGACTTGCTGAGGGTGGTGACAATGCAAATGCTGCCAGAAAACCCACAGTGAGGAGACGGAGAAGAGTGTACAGGCCCAGGGTCACCTACCAGGGGTTACATGAGCTGGAGATAGTGGAGCGCTATAGAGTGGACAGAGACCTCCTGCAGCAAATTGTTGAGCTGTGCAGGCCACGCCTCACACACAGAACCAACAGAGGGGAACCCATCCCAGTGGAAACCAAGGTATGTGTTGGCCTAAGAATACTAGCAACAGGTACCTTCCAGAGACCAACTGGTGATATGATGGGGATCTCACAGGCATCTGCATCCAGGGTACTGCACCAGTTCCTAGATGCCATGTTGGCACATGTCGGAGATCATGTATATTTCCCCAATTCCCATGAGGCATTGGCCAGTAATATGCAACTCTTCCAGCAAATAGCGGAATACCCTGAGGTAGTGGGTGCAATAGACTGCATGCATATATGCATCAAGCCACCAGCTGGTGAGCGGGGTAGAGCCTACATCAACCACAAGGGCTTTCCCACCATCAACTGCCAGGTCGTGTGTGATGCCCAGGGCATAATAATGAATGTGTGTGCTGGCTGCCCTGGAAGCTACCATGATTTCCATATCTGGCATCTGACGCAGCTGTACCAGACATTTGCCAATGGGGACATCCCACATGGTCACTTAGTGGGGGATGCTGGATATGCACTGGAGCCGTGGCTGATGACACCCATCAGAAATGCACACACACCTGAACAGGAATGCCATAATGAGGCACACGCACAAACACGAAATGTAATAGAGCGTGTGTTTGGGCTGCTCAAGTCATGGTTCCGGTGCCTGGACACATCTGGTGGAGCCTTGCAGTACTCACCAACTACATGTACCCAAATTGTCATGGTATGTGCTATGCTACATAATATGATTCTGTGAAAACAGCTGCAGCAGGACCAGCATAGGGCCGGGACAAACAGCCCCCCACCATTGCCAAGGCCATCACAGGCAGAGCGTGACTCGGAGGAGGAACAACCTGAGCCTGCCCCAGTAGGCAGAAGGAGGCATGCCCAGTATGCCCTGGCCTTGGCAAAGAGGCAACACATAGCACATACACTGGCTCAGTAGGAACCCTGGGAATGATACCCCTCTCTGACTCACTCATATAGTAACAGGGACGCCTAACATGACACAACCTGCTTTCAAACATGTACAGGGAGTGTAGTATGTGCATCCGACATAGGCAGCCCTGCAGCACCAACTGAGGCATGATTACCATGTGTTAAGCAATGTAACACCATCTAGTATATGCAAACATCATGACCCACCTAACATCTCACCCTCGCCAAGCATGATGCCACACTATGAAGACAACAAGATCAAGTACAATAATTGGCTGAAGTATTGCTCTTAGCAAAGGGGAACAAATAGCTGACAGCCTGGGATGACATGCCGAGCAAGACATGATGCTTCACCTGCTAGGGATGGAACACACCCAGCACACCTGGCTGTGTGGATACTGGCAAAGGCTGTTGTCACCCCCACTGTGCCTTGAATAGGTAAGGCTGGAAACACAAACCCACCACCATAGGTAGCACAAGGGAGAACAACCTGGACGTAATGCTACCCAATGCCAGAAGTTTAAACTGCAAGGTGCATGCAGACCAAACCCACCTCAGCATGGAGAATAGTAATATCTGTTCTGTAACAGAAACCTGGGTCAAGGCCCAGAAGAGCACCCTAATACTACCAGGTTATGCCTTATACCATGCTCTACAACCCCGAAACATGGAACAAACTACAATAGGAGTGTGACTATCAATAATTGTCAAGGATAACCATACCCCCAAGTTGGTACCACAGCAAGAAGCAGCATGGACTATCCACGGGTAAGTAACAGTGGCTCAAACTGCGTCCCTGTTTGCAGCCTGCTACAGACCACCCTCACAAACCCAGTAACCCCAGCCAGCCTTCCTGAAGACAATGCAGAGTATGAATGTCTCAACAAATACCAAACAAGGCACACACAAAGTATGACATAGGTGGTAATCCATTATGTACGGAAGAAGTAACCAGGGACCTAGGGACACAAGTGGATGGTAACCCGTCATGTGACACTCACATTGCCAAGGTGGCCAGGAAGACCTGCTATATTGCCCACCTTAATATGAAATGATGCACATGTAGATCAAGAGAGGTCACTGTGCCCCATACTCTTCCCTTATCAGGCCCATACTTGAGAACAATGCCCCAGTTCGGATGTACCTTACCTGACACCTGCAGCAGTTAGAAAGACAACAAATGTACCTCACCAAGAGGATAAAGGGTCCAAACATCTGTCATCTGCTGCTTGGCTGAAGAAACCACAGCCCAATTCACATGCATACTGCCCAGTCAGAGGCAATGTATGCCTGATGTACAAGGCCATGTCCAAACCAGAATGAATGGACATGCTCCACTGCAGAAACTCCAAATCTAGCAGAGACACCACAGTGAGATATCTGAACCTCCACACATAGATAAATAGGATGTGCTGGAGGGACAGCTCCATAACCCAGAGGCTTTTTACACTCTGGAACAGAATCCCAGTCCATGATAGGCTGAGCTTCACACTCATACTCAACAAGAGAAATCCGGTCAAGTGCATGGGAGATAGTAGGTGTACACTGGGGGCCATCCCTGTGTCACATCTAGTAAAGTAAACCTGAAATGGGCATAATATGCACATTGCAAGGGGTGCCGAAAGCCACACACAGTCTGTCTATGCTCAAACATGGCCAGGGCAGATAGCCTAGTATGAACCTATGAACCTATGACGATGCAAATTGTGCAGGACACAAAAGATAATCACACAGCTGTCCTAACTGATGGTAGAAACCATGGTGATAATCCACAGATATGCTCTGCAGTACTCAAATATCACAAACAATACACCAAACCCACACACATTGCCAACATCCAACCTAACAGATTCTTTGCAAACTCCCCACCAGCACCAAACTGCCAAATATCTATCCCAGCAGAGTGCTGGCCCCCTGACATTGCAGATGCTGAGGTAACAGCCAGCATCTACAAAGCAAACCACACAGCATCAATGGTACCAGATGATGTCCTGGGTTGTGTCCAACAAGTACTGTAAGAAAAATGGAACACTAAATAGCACTATTGCGCACTCACAGTCTTACCACAGGATATGAACCCAAAGAGCAGTGTACAGCAACAGTGGTCCCTCACCACAAAGGTGGTGCCTGAATGGATACTGCAAACTATCACCCCTCAACCCTGGCTCTCTTGGTTGGCAAAGTAATGGAGAGGATGATCATGGATCCCAGGAATAACGAGATTGGGTACCTACAGACATTGGACCCTACCCAGTGTGGCTTTCATAGGGCAGATCCTGCCCCTTAAACATGTCTGACTCATGTGAAACATGCACCAAGGCCATTGATGAGGGGAATGTGGTTCACACAGCTTATCTGGACCTTGATAAACCCTTCCATACAATACCCCAGTTGTTCAATACAGATAAGCTCACCAGCCTAACTATAAACCCCTATCCAAGTAGATGGGTTGCAAACCAGCTCAAGGACAGAACTGACCTGGTCAGACATGCTGCAGCCATGTCAGACTACAAACCAGGTACAACTGCCATCTCACAAGGCATGGTCCTGGGACCTCTCTTGTACGCTATGTATGTCACATAGGTACAGGCCAACATGGAAGGACACTGTCTGAACAGGTTTGCAGATGACTACTAACTGCCCACCATATCGGACCCTCCAGCTGACCCAAGCATCCTACAAAAGCCACACATAGAAACAGACAAGTGGTGCCACAGCCATGTCAACAAGCTAAATGCAGAATAGTGTATAGTCATCCCCTGTGGAAACACAGTACGTGGTCACAAATTACCACATAGGTGTTAACCCATTAAGTTTATCAGGAGCAATAAGAGACCTGGGGACACAAGGTGATAGATATCCTGCATGTGACAACCATGTCTCTGTAGTGGTTACAAAAACATACCATATAACCCACCTAATCATGAAGGTAAGCACAGCTAGGTCAGGGTAGGTCATTGTGCCTCTCCAGTCATCCATCAGCAGCCTCACAATTGCGTACAATGGCCCTTGTGGGATGTACCTTAGCAGACACCTGCATCAACTGGAAAGACCCCACAAATACCCCACCAGGAGGATCTCAGAGCTGTAACAGATGCCACGTGTTGCCTGATTAAACAAACTGCAGCTCCACACAGTGCCATACCACCTGGCTGGAGGTGATCTGTGCCTGATGTATAAAGCCATGACCAAGGTGGAATCAATGGACATTTGGCACCATGTAAAATCTGAATGCAGGTGACCTATGCAGATGACAGGCCTGAACCCCAGCACAGACATAAACAGGACATGCTGTACCGATTGGTCCATAACCCAGAAGCTCACTCCATTCATGACTAAACTCCCAGTACAGGTTATCCAGGGAGTCCCTCATTGACTGTCATCCAGAGGAATCATGATGACTGGATGGGAGATGGTAGGTGTACCCTGGATATCACCTGTATGTCATGGGTAGACAGAGGCACAGCACACTAACCTTGACATATGTCATGGCAAACACCAGTAAACATGTGTGTTGAAGGACAAACACTCTCTGACTAGCATTACAAATGGCCAAGGGCACATGGCCATTGTTTGTCACTGTCCACACACGTTGTGGAATACATTAACAATGTCGGACAATCTTGTTCTATGTTGTCCATATCTGAACAAAATGCAACATGGTCATATCTGCACAACTGTCCCTCAACCAGTCTGGTGTGCTCACTATAAATATTACAAGCAGTGATAGGACTGAAACCGATGATACTGTCCACCACAGTGAAAGTACTGAACCAGTACACTATATGACAATACACTGTTTGGTCAGTATGAAAGGATGTTGACAACTGTATGCAAACTATCCCATGGCAACCCTGCAGGCACAGCATAATGCCTGTTAGGTTCAGACACAAAGCAGTTGGGCAGTAAGAACACAACCTGACGTCCAGCACTCAACTGTACATGTGAAGTATAGATGAAGTCCACACACAAACACATATGTGGTGGACCACAAAACCCAACATATGGAAAGTTCACACTGGGCATGCTTGCACAATTAGATAAATGAGACGTGTCAGTCAAGAAGCCATAGAAACTGTGAACTGGGCATGCTCACACACTTAGGCCATGTCACAGTTCAGCAGTTGCACACACATATCTGGCATTTGTATGTGTTAACACAGGAACCTCCCACAATACAGAAATCTGCCCAGTGCACACAGTGAAATTACAACAGAGACATAAGTAAAGTACTGGATCCCACTCATATGCAAACATCTGCCACAGTACACAAGTTGTTCATAGAGATAGGGAAAGCTATGGCAATAAAGACTCACAAACAGTATATGAGCAACAGATACTTGCATCTGACAGGTAAACATATGGCCATAGAGTGCAATACTATGCTGTTGTCCCTAGGGAATACAGAAGGCTATCCACAGTGTATTTGGCATCTGCCTCTGCAGTACAGTAGACCACTGTGCCTCTGCAAAGTTAATGCATATATATGCTCTCCCCCTTACTGATGGATAGTAACAGATGTACATACCTCTTCATAAATAATGATGTCAGCACACTATACATATGTCAGGAGCACAAATGGTACCCAGTAATTTGAATAGCGAGCTCAGCTACTGCATCTCTCACAAGTGTCATAATATAGTTAGGTAGGGGTTTGAATCCTGCAAGTGCTCAGTGTGTGTGTGAATGTGGGGGAGGAGTAGCATGTGTGCAATTCTATATGTATGAGAAATGTCCCTTTTGGCAACTAGTACAACACACCACATGCTGCATATTCCACTGTCTAAACACTGATGATGTCAGCACCCTATAAGTACAGCAGGGGAAAGCAAGCCTCCCAGTAATGCAAATCGCAAGCTCTGCTACTTCGTCTCTCACAAGTGTCATAACATAGTTAGGTAGGAGTTTGAATCCTGCAAGTGCTCAGTGTGTGTGTGAATGTTGGGGGAGAGTAATGTGTGTGCAATGCTATGTGTAAGAGAAATGTCCCTTTTGGCAACTAGTACAACACAACACATGCCGCATATTCCACTGTCTAAACACTGATGTTGTCAGCACCCTATAAGTACAGCAGGGGAAAGCAAGCCTCCTAGTAATGCAAATAGCATGCTCTGCTACGGCGTCTCTCACAAGTGTCATAACACAGTTTGGTAGGGGTTTATATCCTACAAACGCCATGTGTGTTTATGTCACACAGTTTATCCATGTGTGTGGAATGTTGTTCCCAATATTGCACAACATAGATAATATCAGTAATGTCAATGCACACATGATGTATGTGTGTGCCACATACACATATGTACCTGTGACCTTCCATAGTTCCCATGTCTAAAGCCTGCCTCATGTGAATACATGGAATTTGCATGAGACAACTGTATGACTGTGGTGTTCTCTGCAGTGGCTGCATGTGGTATGTGAATATACAGTGTGAGTTGTATATGGTGTCATCCTACCAGCGTGGGATATACGTCTGGTCTGGAGCATATAGTCCACATGTTGTTGATGAACAGGTGCAGCATGTTTTCACCTCTTGTGGGAGTGGTAACAAGGTGTTATATAGCAATTCAGTGAATAACTGCTAGGAACCTTTCAGCTAGGGTCTTGGAGCTAGAGTAATGCTCACACTCTATGTTTGGGTAGGTGCAGTCCACCCATATAATGGTGTTTGTAGAGATCGTCATATTCCCAGTGTTGTCAGGAAGGCCAAGTGGGTTTCCTGGGTATGGGAGGGTGGTGTGTGCCAGGCTATGAACCTGAAGGCAGTCTAACCCACTGTTAGTTGCACATGGATAGGCTTTGATGCTTTGTGCCATGCCACCAACCTGGAGGTGTGTGTATCTGTGGTGCCTTTGGACACATCACCCCTGTTCTGGTTTGGTGCATGTTTAGGGGACGACAAGCATGGTATGAGGTATGACCTGGCAGTGATGGGTGCACCTGGGAGCCTTGTACCAGGAGTCTGTTACTGCATGGATATTGCTGTTCTCCATGCTAAGGACAGTTTCCACTGCATGCATCTTGAGGTTTACACTGCTGGCATTGAGTAGCATTAATATTAGTGTCCTATCCCGTGTGATACCTGTGTAGGTGGCAATGTAATTTGAGCCTTGCATAAAAAGGCACTATGTGTGTAGCAAAAGCCTCTGCCAATATACAACGGCCCATGGGTGACAGGTGCAAGCTGTCCCTAGCAAAGCAACGTGGCTTGTCTAGCATGTAATCCCACGCTGACAGGCATTGGATTCCATTTGAATGTCACCGAAACATAAGGCAATTGTAGAAATTGATCATCCTGTCTACATATTGTGGCAGCATTCTTGGTGAGGGTAAGATGCTACTCAAGGTCAGGGTCATACCAACCTGTGCCACATGCTCAGAGAGCCCCTCTATGTTCCCTACCATGTAGTCCAGGGAGGTACATCACAGGTCATTCACACTGGCATGGACAATGACTGAGTCATATTTGTACATGCCTTGGAGTGACCTGTATGCCTGTATTATGTGGTGGATCATAGTGCCCGACGGGCATCTCACCATGACCTTCTCTTTGTTCAGCCTGGTGAGCAGGACCTCAGTGTACCTGACAATAGAGGTACCTATTACAACTGTAGCAGGTGCATTGTTAAGCTGTATGGGCTGTGACTGTTTGGCACACAGGCTTTGTGAGCTATATGTTGCACGTGCTCTGTTCTGGCGTAACGTTTGCTTGTGTGTCTGCTTCGCAGGTGTCTGCTGCTCAGTCAGGATGCTATTCTGAGACTCCAAGAATGTTCCTTTGTGTTTATGTGTTTGGATTGCTGTCGTGGCAGGTCTATGTGAGACTCGTATTGTATTCACTGTAGTATCCCACTCCACCTGACAGGGTATGCCAGTACTGAGTTGAATGCTTAGCCCCCAGTTTGGCTATGTGGTTGCATCTCTCACATGTGTTGTAAGTGTATGGGAAGGGGAGAGGGTTGTCTGTGTACATGAGGCAGCTGTAACATTGCCACATGACTCACAGATTCACCAACTGGACCAGAGAGGAGACTGACAAGTGACCTTTGCACATGCTACCATAGTATTGTGAATCCCATAATAATTAACAACACATAGGGCCAATGGGGAACAAGGTACTCAAGGTGAGTATGTGAGGGTGTAGTGCTCCTGATTTGTTAGTGCTGGCATATATAAATGTTTTCGTGAGCAAATGCCAGGTAAGTCATATGCAATGTGTTACAGGCAACTTACATGCAAACAGGACAAACAGTGACGTTATGTCAAGTGAGACATAGACATCAGTACAGTAAGCAATACAGATGTCACTAGGGATCCACAGAGGCACTGTAAATCTGCACTGCAGGTGGAATCAGTTTTTCAGGGACATAACAAGCAAACATGCATTCAAACAAAGCTACAGTCAGCAGGCCTGGATCTAGACTATGCTACAACAAACAAGGTGTATGACTTCCAGTAGATAACAGTGCATATATGCAGGCACTATAAGCCTGTACCCAGAAATTCACAGGTCAGACGGGCTGGGTCCAGCCCCACCTCCCACAAGTGTACAGACCATGTACCTTCATAATGTAGAATAACTGGCCTGAAACCCAAGTGCTCATACCTGAACTAATAAACATTTCGAATAACAGACACTGAGCCCTCACTCAGCAGTTCCAAACTTAGTATGATGTATGCTACCTGTCCTGGCACCACAGTATCCCTGACATGTATGGAGACTCTCCCTCCTGTCATAGTTAGTTCTGTGTTTTGGGGCTGTCATGCATGGTATGATGTGTGACCTTGTAGTGCTAGGGTGCTCTTGTGAGTCTTGAACCTGTTGTGTATTACTGCACAGATATCAACATCCTCAAACATCCTCATTGCAGAGTCGAGTGTGGACAGCATGCAACTTGCAGTTGCCATGTCCATCATTGAGTATCAATACTTACATTTTCTTATCCCCTGTGCTACCTATGTAGCTGGCCTTCTGTTGACAGCCTCACCACCAGTATGCAAAGATGTGCAGACATTACACTATGGTAATTACTATGGGTGTACAAAACAACACAATGACATTCATACTGTAACTGCATCAGGCATGCTGGGATATACCCATAATGATATAATTACACTGTACTGTTGACAACATGATACTATTACTACACTTCTATGTAGTCACCCTGTGCATCAGCACCATGTTAACCTGTTCCTGCACCAATGTTACAGATTGCAGGAGGTGGCACAGTTTCATCATATGCACAGGGTGTGTACTTGGTATGCCTGAGTCTGCCACTGATACAACCAATTGACATGTCTGTGTGTGTGTGTTGGTGAGGGACAGCAGTACAAGATGGGGCAATGTTGATGCAGTGTGTGCGTGTATGTGGTAGCCCTAGGTGTTATCAATTTGCATGTGTGTATGCATGCACACAGTTCCACCTCATGGCTGCCATATACAGGTGTTTGTGGACAGCCACAGACTGTACCTGCCAGGTCATACAGATCACTGTCTCTGGCCACGGACACGGTACCTGTGCCTGGCAGGGGTGCTACGGACCATATCAGGTACTAAGCCAGACTGGGTACTGTCATCAGAAGCAGGTGGTTGGTGACTGGAGACAGGTCCCTGTTGGGACTGTCCAGAGCCATGTGCACATGGTCTCCTGGGGCGGTCTGATGACAGCACAGACCCAGCATTGCTGGGGCTGCTGCTGGCACTATGGGAGCAGCCGCGGGCCTGTTGTCATCCGTGATGGCTGCCAGCTGCTGCTGTTGCTGGTATATGCCCTCATCGACGCCTCAACCATCCACCATTGCCATGGCTCATGAACATGTAGTTGTGGAACAGATCTAATGTGTCCCCCCAACGTCTGTCATTGACCTCGGTGAAATTACGGATGGCAGCCGCAACATCACACATACTGTCATTCATAGCTGTGCGACATGCTCTCAGCTTCCTCAGACCCTGTCTGGTGTACTGTTCCATACGTGACTGTGCCTGCATTACAGCCCGAAACATAGCTGAGGTTGAAAGACCTCTGTGGGCACATCTGATAGGGGTGGTACACCCACAGATGCTCCCATGAGAACCCCTGGACATCTGCCTGTGTGGTACCATGTCAGGACCCTGGCCATGGCTGCTGTGTGGGGATGCATGTGCCACCAATACTACATTACCCTGGTCAATGCCCACTGTATCCTGTCCATCACCTAGGGACATTGGTGACAAAGGATGTATTGGCAGGATGACTGTGCACATTGATGGGGTCGACAGCTGTGTACTGTCAAATGACTGACCAACGACGGACCCTGGCACACCTCCCTGTGCCATTACACAGGTATCATCATTATCACTATCCATGGCAGCTGATTCAGGTTCCCTGCTGCACAACACCAGACCAGCACCAGAACCTGTGGGAGTAAGACAGGATACACAGTTTACAATGTGTACACAATGTCACCACTGATAAACACATGTACACATGCACACAGGGCACATGCACACATGCACACATGCACACATGCACACATGCACACATGCGCACATGCGCACATGCACACATGCACACATGCACACATGGCACATGCACATGCACACATGCACACATGCACACTCCTCATTATATGAGATATCAACACACAGACACAAACACACCTGCAATAAAACACATAGCACTACTTCTTCAGCCTATTATTACTATTAGTATCAAGAGTATTGAAGGCATTGTTATTACACACTCACCAGCATGGATAGACTGCCTTGCTGTTACACCAGAGGGACCTGCAGAAATGAGACATTTATTGTCAGTGGGCACAGCTGTGCCATTGATACTGTGAGTAAGATACAGTTCAGTAGGTTCATAGGTTCATAGAGTAGTACTAAGCTAACTGCCCTTGCGAGCCATTTTAAGCCTAGCCAATTATCCCTTGTGAGACTCGAACCCCCTGCTTGTTGTTGTGTGTACAAAAAACCCCACCCATTAGGCCACCCTCCCACAGTAGTACAACAGTTGGCTTCCACAGGTCTACTGCTGATATTGAGACTATCACTCTTGCACAATAATTACCAAGATAACAGCTACAAACCAAGGACACACCTCACATATTCATAACTAACAGTGTACAGAACAGTCAACTATACATATGGCATGTTACCTGCACGCTCCGAGTCCTGCTGCTGGGTGGCTCCAGCCTCCATCATTACGCATGTATGCTGCTGCTGTTGTTGCTGTTGGGCTGGAGCCACAACACTTAGGAGTAGTCCCTCCAGTCTGGTGAGGGGGGATGTATAGCTGCCCCACCACCTGTGGCAAGCTGTTGCCTGTGGATATCCGATGCACGCTGACAGACATTTCTAATTAAATCACTGCAGTGATGGCGTACCTGCTCATATGTCCGGTTATGTGTGCCTATGTCATTTACCCGATGGACCAGGTCTTGCCACAGTGCAGCCCTCTCCTGCTGGTTCTGGCTGGTGCGTGAAAAGAGTATTGCGAAATCCCGCACTAGGCTCTGGTGTATCTCCTCATCCTCTGCAGTGGAGTACACAGGGTTTCGCTGGTGAACCATAGCCCTGAAAAGGAAAAGAAAAATATGTCAGCAATATATGTCAGCAAAATATGGCACACATAATACACATAATACGCGACTGTAGTGATATAACTTAACCCCCATCTGTTGGTCTACTGGGGGATACACATGTAAATGACCAGATATCAGTGCTCAGCCGACAACTGTGCAACAGTACCTGGCACACACCATACGACAGACTAATATACTCCAGCAGTCAGCACACTGGTTCAGGTCCAATGCACAACCTCACACTGGGGGTTTGTATCAAGGTACTGTATGGGGAACATTATCAACCCATTCACTGCATGCAATGCACGTTACATATTTCACTGGTAATGCACACTACTCTTACTTGCCATAACCCTACCTACACCACAGTCACATACAGGGTAACACAGCACAACATATGGCAATGTAGTATGTTTTGATCACAATACCTCACACATCTGTCTCTGGCCTCACACCAAGGACACACACTACCATGACAGACAGACAGTCATGGTGAGCAATCACACCAGTACATAACATGCACCCAGTCACTGGCACATTCATTCCACCTCACATATTTGGTTTGCAATGGGTTCGTGGGTGTGCATTGTGTCTTAGGTAGGTAGTATGCTATTGGCCCTGGGCCTACAGCAGCATACTGTTATGCTACCCTTCCCCTTGTGACACATGTGATGTGATTGTACCTGCTCCTGTCAAACAGTTAGACAGGGTGACTCATATGGCATATTACCTATCTGCATAACATTCAGCAGGGGTATGTCTGACATCTACTCATGGGGAGGCTTGCTTCTTAATGCTGTATGGTTTACACCAGGGTATGTCTTATCTGTGGGTAGGGACCTGTACCTCCACCATGTGCTCTTTACTGCTGTGACAAGGACGACAGACATAGGTAATTTGGGTTGTGGATGTTGTGAGGTGTTACCATGGTTGTTGGACAACTGTCATGGGTGTGACTTAACTATGTCTATCCAGCAGTGGTAACCTCTATGTAGGTATTCTGGGTGTGCTCTGTGGTCTTGTCAGTCACTCTGCATAGGTAATGTGTTTGAGTGCATTGACACAGTTACTTACGTATGACTGTGTCCTTCTCCATATCTGTAGCTGTCATGGGAGGTACATACCGTGACCTACATGTCCATAGCTGACACACCATGTCTGCTGACACATACCATGTACAGGTATTACAGGACTAGTGTGCCACTGTGTATATCAATGGGGAGCCTATTGTACACTTGTTGCCCCTGTTCCCCCCTGACACATGCAGTGGTGGGTAGGCATGCACATATGTGGTGGTTACTGGTGTCAGTGTTTTGGAATGGGGTATAGTACTCCAGTATCCACTACTGGTGTTCACTCCATGCCTTTGTCACCAGGCACCTGTTGCAATACATCTGCACACATGTGCCTCATTCAGTATATATATATATATATATATATATATATATATATATATATATATATATATATATATATATATATATATATATATATATATATATATATATATATATATATATATATATATATATATATATATATATATATATATATATATATATATATATATATATATATATATATATGTATATATATATGTATGTATATATATATATATATATATATATATATATATATATATATATATATATAGATAGATATATATATATAGATATATAGATATAGATATGGGGAGAGAGGGGGAGAGGAGAGAGAGAGTGAGAGGGGGTGGGACAGAGAGAGAGAGAGATAGTGCTATACAGACATATATGTAGACAGTCAGATCTGTCTGTATATGTATATGTATCTACATATATCTATATATGTATGTGTGTATTACATATATCTGTACGTACATATTCTATCAATCTTGATGTCTGTGCAGTAACTGAAACCTGGTACAAGGCTCCTGAGAGCACCCCAGCACTACCAAGCTATACCTCGTATCATGCTTTTCGGCCCCAAATCCCAGACCAAACCAAAAAGGGAGGGAGTGAGTCCATATTCATCAAGGACACCCACACCTCCAGGTTAGTGGCAACACATGAAGCATCAGAGACCATCCAGGTGCAACTAACCGTAGGCAACACTGCTATACAACTGGTAGCATGTTACCGACCACCCTCCCAATCTCAGGAACCCCATTCAGCCTTCCTGAAGACATTGGAGGATATGAATGTCTTACCAAACACCATCATATTGGGAGACTTCAACTACCCTAACATAGACTGTGTGCATTATTCTAGCCCAAACACCCTAGCCCAAAGGTTCCTGGAATTCAAAAATTCAAATGCAATGGAACAGCTAGTCCCCTCTCCCACAAGGGGAGATAATATACTAGACCTGATCATCACAAACATGGGGACAATGTGCTCCACACCGGAAGTATACCCCTCACTAGTGAGATCTGACCACAAACTAATCATCCTGGATATACATATCCCACCTCCACCCCCAACACAAAAGACTATAGTGAAAAACCTCTCAAAAGCCGACTACACTTCTTAAAACTGAGATGGTGTCCTTTAAGCCCACTGGGCCAGTGGAAACCACATCCCACAATGCAGAATCCTTCACAAATGCTTTCTACGGACATCTCCAAGAATGCATGGATCATGCAATCCCAAATAAAACCAAGACCCTCTCCACCAAGGGCAGGCGTCCTGTCTGGTGGGCCCCAGCCATACACAAAAGAGGGAAGCTACTGCACGACAGAGCAAAATCCCATAAAGAGAAGGCATCTCTGATCAGCACTGGTAGAAAGCTATGTTCTCTCATAAAAACATCCAAGGCCAACTTTGAGAGAAAGATCGCTATGGACACTAAAGATAACCACAAGGCCTTCTTCTGCTATGTTAGAAACCTGGATGGAAACCCTCAGATATGTTCAAAGTTAGTTCACAATGACAAAAAAATACACTGAACCCACAGATATTGCCAACATTCTGGCAGACGGGTTCAGTGCAAATTTCTCCCCTCCCTCACCCATAAAAGAAGAAATATTTATCCCAGCTGAATGTAACCTCCCTGTCATCACAGATGTCCAGGTGAGAACCGCCCTCAGCAAAACTAAAAACACTGCATCAATGGGACCTGACGATATCCCGGGTTGCGTGCTATGTGAACTCCAAGAGGAGCTAAACCCGCACATAAAAATGCTATTTAACCTTATCCTTACTACAGGATATGTACCTGAACACTGGCGTACAGCAACTGTAGTCCCTCTCCACAAAGGAGGTACCTCTACAGACCCTGGTAACTACCGCCCCATAAGCTTAACCAGCCTGGTCTGCAAAGCTATGGAAAGGATCATTATGGAACTCATACACAGAGACATTGGGGACTTACAGACACTTGATCCCACCCAGTTCGGCTTTGTAAAGGGCAGATCCTGCCTTTTGAACCTGGTTGACTTTTTTGAAACAGTCACTAGAGCCATTGACGAGGGCAAAGCAGTCCATACAGCCTACCTGGACTTGGCTAAAGCTTTCGACACAATACCCACTCTGGCATCATAGACAAGCTCAACAGCTGAAATGTGAATCCATATGTCAAAAGATGGGTTCCAAATTGGCTAAAGGATAGAACCCATAAAGTCAAAATCGCTGGAGCCATGTCAGACTCAAAGCCAGTCACAAGTGGTGTCCCACAGGGCTCTGTCCTGGGACCCCTCTTGTTCGGCATGTATTTCTCAGATGTGAAAGCAAACATGGGAGGGTTGTGGCTGATAATGTTCGCAGATGACTGTGAACTAGGCGCCATAGTCGATACACCAGCTGACACATGCATCCTACAGAAAGGCCTCACTGAAACGGACAACTGGTGCTGGAGTCATGGCCTTAAACTAAATGCCAAAAAATGTATAGTCATCCCCTTTGGGAAAAACAAAGTACCCACAAATTATCACATAGACAGTAACCCACTGAGTACGGAAAAAGTAATCAGAGACCTGGGGACCCAAGTCGATAGTGACCTCTCATTTGACACCCACTTTGCCAAAGTGGTTAGAAAGACTTTCTACCTTGCCCACCTTATCATGAAGGGATTCACATTCAGATCAAAGGAGGTCATTGTACCCCTATACTCCTCCCTTATCAGGCCCATGTTTGAGTACAATGCCCTATTTGGTATGTACCTCACCCGGCACTTGCAACAGCTAAAGAGACCCCAAAAGTACCTCACCAAGAGGATCAAGGGTCTCCAACATATGTCATATGCTGCCAGACTAAAGAAACTCCAGCTCTATTCAGTAGCATACCGCCTACTTAGAGGTGATCTGTGCCTGATGTACAAGGCCATGTCCAATCAGGAATTGATGGACATGCTCCACCGCAAAACATCCAAATCCATCAGAACCACGAGAGCTAAAGATTTAAACCTCAGCACAAATATGAATAGGACATGCTAGAGGGACAGATTCATAACTCAGAGGCTTCCCATACTCTGGAACAGAATCCCAGTTCATGTTAGGCAGAGCCCCTCACTGATTCTCTTCAAGAGGAATCTTGACGAGTGGATGGGGGATCGTAGGTTAACCTCAGGGGTCAGGTGCACTTGCCAGCTGAGGTGGGAGAGGTGGGTCCGCTGGAACCCGCCTTCCCTGTCGTCCTATGTTTTGCATTATTTTATGACAGTTTGGGTTAGTAACGTACAATACCATTCACAATTATTTGTAACAGCATGCATTAGTATTCCCATTAACCAAACACCCATAAATTCAAGCCATTGAACAGCAAGCATAACACATGCATAATTTGAACAACAATACACAATCCAACAACATGCAGGGTTGATTGATGGCAACAGGCCATCAGGTTTGGCTGTATGAACTGGGCACATGCATCAACATACATGCAAATATGTATGAACCAACAGGACAAATGTCCAGGTGAGTTAATTGTGAATACACATACCCATTTCATGTGGAATGGATTATTTGTGGTTATAGGGTAGGGTGAAGAAATATTTCATTAACAACTTCAAATACCTATACATATGCTGTACATTTCTACTAGCTGCAGATATATACACCCTACAGGTCTGACTACAGTTTCCTATGTGTAAAGTTATGCATGTTGGTGATGGGAATGTTACTGCTACATTAATATACATTGCATTTTTATTCATACACATTCATATCTGGCTCTGTTCAGCTACAGCATCCTGCTACATTTGATTTATATGGCTCTAGACAACTGTGGATGTTTGGTATTTCATACAACCATACTATCTGCATATTGCAAAGGTACAGCAACATATCCAAATTGTGGGACACACATTCCAGCTTCAGTACTTTATTCCACACATTTCACTCTTTGGTTGTGCCTGTCACATTCATTTCATTCTGTACTGACTGCAGTATACTTTATTCAGGAGTTATTACAACTTTATTGGTGGATTCATACCTTTCTCACACTCTCACTTGTTTTATTTTTACAATTCAGGATGGTACTTAATTCTAGGCTTTATTGACATGTTTTACTTGGTTACAACAATTCTTTCCAACAGTCTCACTTGTGTCATGTTTCAGATTTTAAACGGGGATATATTTCACACATGTGTTTTACTCAGCTTGTGTAGCTGTAATTTACAGCCTGCTGCAGGTTATGCACTATTACATTACAGGATGAACATCTTTATTTCTGACTTGTTTCATTTTTATTTTTGGATTACAGGCTACATCACACTTATGTAATCACACAGTACTAGCAGAATCTCTCTTACACTGTTACTTGCACTTTTTATTAATAAGTGACTACACTGCACTCTTTTGCAAGCTGTCATACTTATATTTTTTAACAGTTACAGGGTGAGAATTACTAACCTGCCTGGTGGCGCAACCACACAAGCCTATCGGCATAGGCTCGATGATTCATGGAACGGACACCTGCAGCTTTAATATAAATGTAGTAATATTGGAATACACATCTCCATAATATCATCTAGGTTAATTTCTTACATAAATAATTACATGTAACTTACTCAGTAGTGGGGCGTTGGGCATTTGCCAGGCCTCCTGGATCCAACGGTTCAGTTGGTCCTGCTTCCATCTCTTCAGGTCCCCATGGTGGTGACGGACCTGTTCACCAGTCCTTGGTATTCCTTTGGCACTGGTGAGATCATGTGCCAACCGGTCCCACGCCTCAGCCCTATATGCTCCCCACAGGACCTGGCCCTGCATGAGTTGGGCCTCATGATCATGGACGAGGAGTCAAACCATATATTTGGACTCCTCAATGCCCCACCTCTGTGCTCGGAAGCAACTACCCTCTTCTGCACCTGCCATCCTGACTGCAAATCGATTCCACAATCAGTTATGCTGTGTATTCCTGCCTATGAGGCTTATATATGCCGTTTTTCCCTCACTTATCTGTGATTGGCCATTTTGGAAATGTATCAGCTTCACAAAACCTGCTTTGTCATGCTTCTCTTTCCATTCATTCCTATATATATGCTAATACTGCATTTCTAAGAGCAACTGTCATGGCTTAGTGGTTCAGTACTTTGACTATGGTGAAAGGTATCCTGAGTTCGAGCCTGGCCATTGCTTTTTTTTTATTTTATGACTGTCTACACAGGCTAGGAGGTGTGTCTGTGTAAAGGCAGTTTTGATACAGCTTGCTCAATGTTGCCCGCCAGTTATCTTGTTGGCACAGTGTGCAGCTCCACGCAAACGGGTTACGCTGGTTTACACTTCATTTGGCTGTCAGCGCGCATATTAAGCTCAGCTAGGGGCACACAGTTTCAGCGTGTTACAACATTGCTCAACCCCGGGCACTCATTTTACACCTGTTAAACCACTGCTCACCTACGGGCAGATATACTCAGCTTGTTAGAGCGTAGCTCAGCTATGGGCACTTCTGACATTTTTTTTTTTATTATCTCACATTTCTTCAAAATACATGGCCCATTTCATTACATTTTACATAAAATATAATTTTATATATGTACATATATGTCAGGGAATTGTTTCGTGCTTATTTCACTAGAAATAAAAATTGATGTTGGGGGGGGCTCGAACCATGACTGCCTCCTCTTCAACCAACGTCTCTACCGCTATGCTGTTGCTTCTTGGCTTACTTTGCATATTTAGATATTATATGCTTTTCCACTGACTGATAACTGTGACTCAGCAACGGGCACGCCCGTGCAAACGAGCGCAATTACGGGCAAACATCTTTAAAACTTATAAAAAAAATATACATGTTCATTTTTACATTTTATGTTTATAGTTTGTGGGGGCATGTGTTGTGTTGTGTTTGTTGACATTTAAGCTGACTCTCTCGTGGGGATTTACTTTCGAGACTGTTCCTCTTCTGGGGGTGTGTCCGTTTGCAGGACTCGCCCTGCGGACACGCCCCCTACTTTCTTACACGGACCGTGTTAGCCTTGAGTGTGAGTCAGCATGCCCTCATGAATATGCATGGCATGCTGACATCACACAGTTTAACTGCTGCCTCCGTGTAAGACTTGTAACTCTTACATGGAGGCTTCATGAATCCTGCCCAATGAAACACAGATGAGAACTGATACAGCAACTCACACCTACATTAACCTTTCTTGCAGCAATCAACAAAAGAAGAGGAAGATTATGCACATAGTATAAAATTAAATGTAAACATAATTAAATATGAGTAGAACTTGGACACCAATCCACTTGCAACAATCAATTTAGTGTTTGGATTAATTGTTTATTTGTTAGCTATATGGGTGCACTGTTTCTCAGATCTCTTAGATTCACAGGTACACAGGTCCATACTAGGTTGTTAATCAGGTTGATCATTGTAGAAACACCTCAGTCATCATCATCATCATCATCATCATCCCATTAAACCCTGTTTTCCAATTTTCTACATGAGGTCAGGGTGTTGTGTTATTTGTCACCATCTCTCTTGATTCAGTGCCACACTCCTGCCTTCTTCAATGTTTGGCAGGTTAATTGGTTTTATGTCTAGCTTTTTGCTCAACAGAGCTGTCCCAGGTAACCCAGACTGGGCAACTGGACACCAGCTAGCCAGTAGAATACTGACCCAGGGCTGGTGGGCTTAGTGGTGGGCACAAATTAGCCAATGAAGCACATGCACCCCTCCCAACACTGGCATGGTGGTAGGTTGGAATAGTCTGGGTCTTCAACTCACTTATCACCAGCAAATACCCATGCCATTTGGCTACATTAATCAACATGACTGAATGACCTAGAGACATATCTTACACCAATGACTGGCTTGCCCTGCCATGGCATGCAGTCTGTAATCTGTGTTCTGCTATCCTGAGGATACTGTGCACCACAGTAGATGCCCAAAATGGTTGGTCTATACAACCTTTCCACCAAAAGGGCACCATTAAGTGTCAGTGCTGCTTCCATTCATTGGTGAGTTTGAGACAAAAACAATCAGCATGTTATTTTGGAGGTGGGAGGAACCCCAAAGAGACACAGGGATACAAACTACAAACAAGCTCTGGCCAGAGGTCAGCACTGAAACTTGCACCTTGTGCATGGGAGGTGAAGACCTTAGCCATTATGCCAACTTGTCTCTCCTAGCCCAGCCTTAACATCCAATTTAATCAATAGTCTACAACATGAATACCTGCTACCTGATTTCATCCTTTTTCAATGAGGGTTTGAGGGGCCAGAACAGGGATGAATTTAAGATTTCCTGCTATCAGCATGTTCAAGCTCCACTTGAAGATTGTCAGGGAGCTACTTTGCTTTACAGCTAAGGGAAGTCTAATCCATAGCAGAGAGATTCATTGAGAGAGAGAGATGTAGCTTGCCAGTAGATCCTATTTATGCTACAGTGGTAGTTTAGTCCCTTTGATCAGATTCATAGAGTGTTGTTTGTTTTGTGGATGTATAGGATATTGCATAGTAATGGATTCTTTAAGTCTTTGTTGGAAACAGAGAAGAGAGGAAGTGCTTTAAGGTAGCCTGTGTAGCTCAAGAAAGACATACCCTTGATTCTCTTATTGAGGAAATGCTGTAGTCCTGGAAATTGAGTCATGTTTAAACAAGTTCACATCAAAAGCAGCACTATATTGTACTATGGGTCTGCTGAGAGAGGAGTAGAGAGGGAAGATAACTTCACATAACCCAAAAAAAATAAACCAAGGTAATAAGTCTGGTTTGATAAAAGAATTTCCTAATGACCATGGATACATAGTGGAGAGATCATTGTCAAGGAAGTGCCCAGATCTCCAATAACCATGACAATTTTCAAAGGTGTGTCTTCTCTGTGGAAGGTATATGACTGCCCATGTTTGCTGAATGACACAATACTACTTTTCATTGCATTTAACTTAAGGCCATGGCCCAGTCACTTGTTTGTTTGTGTTAATCTGGCAAATCTAGATCTCAGCTGGAAAATTTATGAAAACCCTGAGTTGCAGTCATCCACAAACTTGCTCAGCCGCATGCCCTTAATATCAGTTTTGACATTAGAGAAGTACATACTGAAGAGAATGTCCCATGAACTGATCCCTGAGGGACACCACTAGTAATAACCCTTTTCAGTGAGAATGTGCCCACTACACTAATAGATCGGGTTCTGTCGGTAAGCTGGTTTACAATCCATTGATTAACATAGGGGTTTACATTTAGTTTGATTAGCTTGTCGATGATGGCAGAAAAAGTTGAGTTGATATCAAAGGGCTTGGCCAAAAATGTAATAAGCTGGCAAGAGAAGTTGGGGCATATGAGGTCTCTATGAAAGATAATTTTTGTTGCAAGGGGAACTGGCAAAAAAATCAAGATGACATGAGAGGAGGAAACACAGAGTGTGGAAGCTGCAGCAGTATGCATGGCTGAGGAGGCAATGAAAGGGGAATGGGTTACTGCAAGCATGGCTCTAAAAATTCAATATGACCATGGATAGAGTGAGAACAAGAAGTTCATTCTAGGGGAGATTAAGAAAGGAAAGTTTAGGAGGGAGGAAAGTTAGCAAAAGAAGTACATTATGTAGAAGATTGCAATACACAGCTTGTCAGGGTTAGAAGAAGATAAAGACTTCTGATATTTAGTTGGGTTGTTACTAGCAGCTGGTAACTCACCTTGGCATAAAGTGTTGAGGTTACACAGAGAAGAAACATCTTGTGGCTATTGATAAGGTCTTGGATAATAACAGGGAGCAACCAAAGTACAATCAGGCAGTGAAGAGGGGTTCAAAATGATTGCAAGGGGGTCGGGGCTGCATGTTGTTATATATCTGGGCTATGACTGATAAAGTAAAGGTTAGGGACAAAGTGCAAATAGATGCAGGTAGTTTTGGCATTTTTTAGCATTCTAAAAAGTGTTACCTTTACCACTAGCTAGTTCTGACAGGAAGGAGGAGGTTAGAGAATTTACACGCTGGCATAGATAATGGTAAAATGGACGGGGGCATTGTATGATAGGTGACTGAGAGAATGCATGCTAGAAAACTAAGCACTTTTCCAAGGACAAAATTAATGTCAACCAGATGGGGCAGTTCTCTTGAAGAACAAGATGCAATGGTATATCAATGCAACTCTACCTTTAAACTAAGTGAAAGAAAGGGGGATTAATCCCAAACAAAAAAGAATAGAAGAAATTTTAGAAACTTGACAGTCAGAATAATTAAGAGGGAAATAAAGGATCAGCTAGGAGACAAGTTAAACGAAGAATGATATAATTCAGTTGGCAAAGCATATTCAATAAAATGGTAGAATCGCTGGCTCTGCTAGAAGAAGGTGAAGTTAGCACCAGCTCCACTGTGTAAAGGAATCATGCCCTGACTATGTCTCAGATGATTCAAGCTGGAATGGTGGACAGCTTAGTGGATGAAATGAATCGGGTGGATGGGAGTGAGATGGCAATAGCTGCTTATTCATCAAGGGGAGAGTGGTGGCTTAGGTTTAAACTCTCTGCTGACAGCTTGGAGATCGGTTGAGAAATGCAAGTATGATAAGGATGGTGGCATGCACATGATTCTGCCATGCAATATTCTGTGTGTTACCTTTAGTTTGGCAAATGCACAGAAGGGCAAATACACTAAAGGGACATATTGCAGTTCTTTCAGAGCTGCATGTGTAATAACACAAAGAGTACTTTATACAAACACAATCAAAAATTCTTATGAAGCAGAGGGGATGGCACATCCATGCAATTTAATCTTCCTTCTCCAGTGGCAGGTTTTAGAGGTCTGTGATCCTAGTTTCTTCACCCACCCAAAATGATCCTGAATGAAGAGGCTAGGTTTGATACTCTGGTTCAAAGGAAAGACGTGTTCCTGGGATGTTGCGGATGATCAATGCACCACAGTTATGAAAAAGCCAGATAAAAAAGGCAGTACAGAGGCCTGGACTAATGAGAAGTGGGGACGATGAATGGCAAATCCATGGTAAAAGATAATGCAAGAAGCACACAGCAGGGAGGTCAAGTGGTGGAGTCAGAGTTTACATAAGAGAGCTTGAATCTTATGTGTGTAACCATGGAAGACAGTATATAGGAGATAGTACTGACAGATATCAAACAATGCTAGCAGCCAGTATAGATGAGAAGGAGAGTACAGGTGGCAAACAGACACTGTCTGCTAACTGTTCCATGCATATCCATGGAACAATGACATTTTATAGAAGATGAAGAAGATATGGAACAGCAGGAAAATATGTCATGCTAATGAGAAACGTCAGCCTCCGTGGAGTATGCGACTATCCTGGCATCCAGGCAGAGCCAGAATTAGGTAAACTAGTGTCCTAGGAAAAAACACTGTGTGGCCCCCACCCAGCTGACCATCTCATCCTGGATAACTTGCTGTGTCCAAATTACTTTCAATATTTTTTTTTACTTCCTTTTTCTGACAGCTTGTCTTACTCTTCAGTTTTTCCTGCTAGGCATTCATTCATTCATTCATTCATTCATTCATTCATTCATTCATTCAACATGCTCTTTCTAAGCAAGACTGTACTCTGATATTTGTGAAGGAAAAACTGCATTAAGCCATAAGGCCCCCAGAAGCCATTGGGGTTTTAGATGCTCCAAGATGCATTTTAGAGTTTTTCCTTAAAACAACCTTTTAGTCCAGTGATTGCCTGAACAAAAAAAAAAAAAAAACAATCAAAGAATGAAAGAAATTTGCTAATACTCTCTAACTTTTTTTCCTGCATCCTTTCAACACATCCTAACTGACTAGGACTACACTGTAATAACTGCATTTGAAATAAATGTATTATGCTGGGGGCTTGGAGTCTGGTCATTTTGAAGTTTTTTAAACAAACTTTATGTCCAGTGATTGTTTAAACAAAAAACATAATCGAAGAAAGAACTGTAGTATTACTCTTCAGTTTTTTTTGTTTGCTTCACCTTTTCAGGACGTCCTTAATCCCCAAGACAACACTGAATAATATCCAGAAGGGATTCCTGAATGGGATCCTACATGGTGATCAAAAGAGAGGGAGCTATCTAACTAGTTGCACAGGCTTGTGATGGCTGAGACTAAATGAAACTATTCATTCACTGGAGTCTGAAACACAGATACCCGGTGCTGCTAAACTCTAAAAAGCCATGAGATTTCTAGATGCTCTGAGATGCTTTTGAGTTTTTTAAACAACCTTTTCATTCAGTGATATCCTAAAGTCTTCAGCTTGTTTTTTTTCCTGTATCTTTTCAACACACCCTAACTGATTAAAACTACCCTGTAATAACTAAATTACAATGGGAGTCTTGGGAGTGCCAGGCAGTCAGAAGCCACCAAGTGCATTTTAGAGTTTTTTTAAACAACCTTTTCATCTGGTGATTGCCTGAGCAAAAAACATGATCAAAGACAGAAATTTAGCCTTACTCTTCAACTTTTTTTTCCTGCATCCTTTCAGCACACCCTAACTGACCAAGACTACATTATAATAACTGCAATGGAAATCAATGTATTAAGCTGATGGGCTGAGGCCATTAGGCCTCCAGATGCCATGAGGTTTCTAGATCCTCTGAGATGCATTTTGGAGATTTTTAAAACAATCTTTACATCCAACAATGGCCTCAATGTAAACCATGATTAAAGAAAGAAATTCAATCTAACTCTTCATCTTTGCTTTTCCCTGCAGTCATTCGACACACCCTAGCTGACCACAATTACACTATAATAAATAAACTAAGCTGGAGGCCTAGAAGCCATGGAGTTATAGATGCTCTGAGGTGCATTTTAAAGCTTTTTCCAACCTTTTGATCCAATTATGGCCGCAACAAAACTATCCATATGGAAAATAAATTTAATCTTACTTTTTTATTTCAAGGAAGAAATATTTGCATCCAAGTTTTAATGATCAAAGCTGACCAATTGCCAGTTAACAATAAACTGAGAAGTTAAATGCTTGTCAGGATATATATATCATATCTAGGATTAGAACCAAGGGAGCCCGCAGAATTTTTTGCAGGGGGGGGTGCAAACACAGAGCCCCACCCACACAGCCCCACCCCCTCTGCCCACATAGCTCCACCCCCTCCACACATGCAGCCCCACCCCACACACACACGCTGCCATTCCAGTGTCCCATTACTTGGCTATTTCTCCCCATTTGTCATAGACACTGTTCAAATCTCTCAGTGTGCATATTGTTTAATGCTTTACTTCTACAATGATTACACATATCTGGATTTCATTTACAACTTTTATTTCAAATTGTATAGCACAAACACTGATAGACATTTACTAAACCTAAACAAAGCAATAGTCATGCAATGAAAATAGACTTAGCATTAAAAATTTACCTTTGAAATCCACATTCACTGAAACAGCATTGAAACCCACATTCAAAGAAAATGCATCTGGCCAGTGGCAGTGTAAGTTTACCTTTGGGCTGTTTTCAAATCACAGGCTCCTTGCACACATTTTTAGAACCATGCAAAAGTTCTTTGATTCACCTTTCTGACTGTATTAATTATACTATATAATAATTGAATTATATCCCTTGTATAATACAGCACCACTTGTTAGAGTGTGTTTTAAATTTATAGTCCTGAACATTTTTCCTTTAAGCAATGAAACAAATCATATGAACCAATAATGACAACCTGCCCAATTCAGAACATTTCAACCATAAAGGGCCACTCAAACTTGTCATACAATCTACCAATATCAATCAATATGCAGAATCTCTGCAGAAGTAAAAGTCATCTGAATAATTCCACATTAAAGAGATCTGAAACCAATGAAGAGGTTGTTGCTAGAAAACTTTATATTTCAGTGTTTCATTTACAAATTCAGTGGCTGTTGCCCTTGAAGAATAAATTGCCTATGCTACATTAAAAGAAATGGTAAGTTAGGGTTGCCACCTTTTCAAATGGCCAAAGTGGGACATTTTCGGGACAAACATCAGATTTTATAGGCTGACACATACCCACGGTCAGTACAGAGGATAGAACTTAACTTTTTTTGCCTAAATAAAAGCTTATTCTTGTAGCATTTTAGCTGCTTATTCTGTTTCTTATAACATTTAGGTATTTTAGATACAGAATAACTGTTTTATGCAACTATTACATAAAATATAGGACACTACAATCTCAGGACATTTGCCATTTTTAATATTTTTTGTCAGGATACAACTGCCCAAAGAGGGACTGTCCCTCTCAAAGTGGGACAGGTGGTAACCCTATGGTAAGTTGGTATATTGCAATAGGGAATGGGTGGCAAAAACAGGTTCATAGTTATTAAATGTCTCATCCAAAGGAGAACATACTAAGAACTGCAGTACCATACCCCCTTAAAATGCAAATGTATATGCTGTAGGAATAGAACCTACAGCCTTTTGCATCAAGATGCAAGTATACTACCTGCTCTGCTAACTGTTTACTTTGCTCTAGTTCACTGCAGTCTGTCAATTGAATTGAAACTCTATAAAAAAATACAGTCATAACGAAACCTTAAACTATGGGACTAAAAATCCCAGTGATTCAGTGGACACAGGGCTTGACTGTATTCAGCTGAGGGCAGGTTACCAAAAAAAAAAATACTTAGTCACACAAACCCATACAAAAAACTTAGAATATAAACTGTAACCATCTGGCAAATTAAACAGCTAGCATGATACAGTCTAACAGAAAAAAATATGCACAATGATTCTGAGTACTACAAAGTACAAATGCATGAATCAACCCCCAATAATGTGTGATACACGTGTTATTTTTATAATTATAAACTGTCATTCATCCAGGTGATACATCAAAGTGATGTGTAACTTTAATCTGACAGGAAAACAACGCTGCGAAACAAGCAGCTCCACCTGTGATATTTCCTTTTGCTTTGTAGTACTACAATAACAAGTTTTGGTTGCACAACAAATGTTGGACAGCAAAGTCATCCTTAGAGGACACTACCAACTGACATATATTCACTCTACAACTGAAAGTGTATAAGTCATTAACCTGTTATCCCACACAGAGAGACAGAAACATGTATATGTACACAAACCTTCAAAAAAGCAGCAATTAAAAAGGGGATGAAAACTAAGCATGAATCACATGAAACTTTTCTACTAGGCATTTATTTAACTGTTTGTCTGGCAACAAAACACTGTAAGGTGAGCAGTTGCATACAAAATACACATGCCTTTTGTTTTTCAGTATCACAATAGCAAACTTTCAGTTGAAGAATGAATGCAGAACAACTAAATAATTTTTAAAGCTCATTACCAACTGATTTGTTCTAACAAGCTCCCCGATATATGCATGTTTACAAACTTCCCAAGAAACAACGAAACAATTTCAAGTAGAACAAACCCTTCAGACATAACCCCCCCACACACACACACACACACACACACACACACACACACACACACACACACACACACACACACACCTTCATTCAGATACCTTACTCACTCTGAAAAGCATCCTGTCTATCTTCAGTCCTCCTCGCAGCTAAATTAAACCCATCACAGCTTCGTTTCAGTGCTCGCTGATAGGACTCCATCTTCAGTCCTCCTCCTCACAGCTAAAGTAAACCCATCAGAAGCAGCAGAAACCATCCATTTCAAAGTAAATGCAGCAGAAACTGTCTGTTTCAGTTCCCGCTCGCAAACCTGAAAATACGTGCATCGCGCAATGATGTCAGCACGCCCATGGTACAGATGTGACTGGACTTGAAGGGCGTTCTTAAAGAAGAATGCCCTAAAAAAAAAAAATGCTTTTTTTTTTTTAAATTAAAAGAAGATTAACTAGCCAGGCGATTCTGGGGGGGGGGGGTGCAAGTGCACCCCCTTGCACCTGCCTGCGGGCACCCTTGATTACAACCTGCCCCTCTCTCTACCCCCCCAACTCAAATAGGTAGTCACTGCCTGTGTATCCCCTTCTGGTGTTAAATTAACATTAAAATTAAGGCACAAATGCCCACGGTCATATTTCAAGTTGCTGCTGCTGCTCTCATATTTATATACCATACGCCTCCTCTCACCCTACCCCCAAAAGACAGCCAACTTCTGTATACTCTTCTGATGTCAGACTAGGACAAAACTGAAAAAGCAAATAGAATGTAACATATTTGCTGTCAGGCATAGATAAACAACATGTTTATTTACTCGTTGCAAAAGGCAGCCACCTGTATACACTACAGACTTTTGGTTAAGTGGAAAATGAAAAAAAATAATAATTACAATAATGTTTCCAACTTTAGATACAATACAACACAGTGTCCCAGTACAAGCTATAGTGACCCTTTGTGCACCCCTCTGACGTTTGTGAGGAAAGTTAAAGCAATAATGAACACACACACCTTCCTCCCCAGTCCAACACAAGATATAGTGACCTCCAAAGTTTAGGAAGGATGTTCAAGAAATAATGACAACATCACCATCCCCCATCAATACATGCAGAGGAGGAATGAGTTTTAAAAGAAGACAGGATTTGAATGAGCTATGTAATGGTTGACTAACAATGGCTGGCTGTGTTAAAAGTGATGTATAATGTTTGCAGCTACAGTTGTGTCAGCACGGTTTGGAAGATATAATGTTTGCAACCGAGACTGTGTCACTGTGGTTTATTGTCATTTATACACATGTAACATGGCCTATGTCATACATGATAATGTAATAAAGATGTTTCTTGCTTAAAACAAAATCAACATCCCCCCACACAAGTACAATGACCATCTGTGTATACCCATCAGCTGGGTTGGTTCTAGTCTAACTGGGGTTCAGGACAGAGATGATTATTAAGCCCATGTCAAAATCCACTTATACAGCTTTGATGTGTTGGAACCACAAGCCCCAGATGTTCTGAAAGTCTGGGTATCCTGTGATTCATTTATCCCTTTTTATTTTGAGACATAATTATTAAACTGAACTACTAACAGCATGGTCAGTTGCATTCATTCAGACAACAGCCAATCAGATATAGCCACTTCTGTGTGAAAGTCAGACCTCTTCTTCTTCTTCTTCTTCTTCTTCTTTCGGTTTTTCCCGGTTAGGGGTAGCCACAGTGGATCACCTGTCCGCTCACGATTGGCAGTGGAGTTTTACAGTGTCAAGTTGCCAGCCTGGCACCCAACCTTCCACAGAAGGCACACACATGCACACACTCACGCCTAGGGCCAATTTAGAGTGTCCAAGTCAAACCTCTGAGTGTGATAAAAGAAGATGACCATGTAATGTATTTCACCATTGTCCCATAAAAACAGTTGCCATAAATTAAGATATTGCACATTATTTCACTTAATCACATTAGTCCTGCAAAGCCAAAATAATTAGCAAATACCCATAAGCAGCTGGTCATTTTCTTCCTCAGAAGACAGCCACACCAATTATACCTTCTCTACCTGTTCATATCAGGTGTTCAGGCAAGTAGTCCATCCTACTTCTCTAAAAAGAACACTAGCAATTAAAACCAGGCAGTGGCTGTTTAAACTGAATAAAGACAAGAAAATCACTTATTTTCATACAGACAGTCCCAGCACCTGCCCAACAGTTATAGCCACATGATGACTATGTTATATTATTTCACCTCCACAGTCCACACAACAAGTTGCTACACATTAAAGTATGCAAGTTCAAGTTGCTCCACACAAATCATAAAGACAGAAAAATATTGCCAAAATATCTGTTTGATCACTGGCAGTATTTTTGTGAAACCTGTAATAACACTTATCGCATGGCAGCATTTCCCTCAGCCCAACTGCCCACACAAATCACAAAGCCAGAAAAATACTGCCAAAATATTTGTTTGATCAATGGCCGTATTTTTGTGAAACCTGTAATAACACTTATCTCATGGCACCATTCCCCTCAGCCCAACTGCCCACACAAATCACAAAGGCAGAAATATTGCCCAAAATATCTGGTTATTCACTGCCAGCATCAGTTTCATGAATATAGTATTATAAATACACTCATCTCACCAACACCACATCATCCCTCTTTGTCCAGAATTCTGCAGAATGTCCCTGATTTTGACCTCTATCCCATTACGATGGGCACTACATTCACAAATTGTATTAAAGAAAAAAAAAAACTTCAGCAGCCTCACACCTATATTTGAGCATTGTAAGATCTCTACCTTGACCATGCAATGCTTAAGCTAGTGTAACATGACATCAACCTCAAGTGGAGCACCACCCCCTAGATCACCCAATGTTCTGCTGGTGCATTTTGTTTTAGAAGGTGCAGTTTTTTATTTATTTACTTTTTAGAGCAAAGAAACACTGCTCTCAAAACTAAATGAATAAATGAATGAATGAATGAATGAATGAATGAATGAATGAATGAATGAATAGGGAAAGAAAAATACCTACTACCATGTCACCCTTGGCCGTTGCCTATTTCTCCCATGTATAAGGCTAGCCCTGCATCCAGGGCAAAAAGAGAGATAAAGTAGTAAAGGTGTTAGCTTAGGTGGGTCATTTAAATTATGCAGGTGACCACAGACAGAACAAGTCTTGCATGCAGTACTATATAAAGCACAGGAAGAAAGTAGGATGGAAGAAAGATAACAATACTTTAATGTGATTGTACTATAATGGAAAACAGTAACAAAACCAAAGCAGATAATCACAGGCCAGTGAGCTTGATGGTGAAGGTGATGGAAAAATACTAAGGATGAGGTGAATTGCAATTACATTCCTAGACATACACTACCATGTTTGTAGTAGAAAGCCCTGTCAAATGACTGTGGTACATTTTTATGACTGGCTTTCCATGGTGCTGGACAAGGGTAACCTGGGTGATAAAATCTTCCTTCAGTACATCCACGCCTTTGAACTGGTGCTAAAAAGAATGCAATTAATCAAGTGTGGCAGGTAGGTAAAAGCTTTCCTTCAGCACTAATGCATTTATTGTATAACATGTCCAAATACACTTTACTGCAGGGTTATCATTTAAGTTATTCGATATCCCTAGTTTTCTTCATAAAAGTGATCATCTTGTGCTTCAGTGACTGGTCGGCTCTCTGACAGGTGGTAATTGTATGTATATCTAACACATTTCAGGTAACCACCAGTAATGCTATTTTCCTTTTTCCCAATAAATCATTAACTACATGTGCTTCCAAAATTGTTCATTTGTAAAACTGAAAGTGACGAGTTTCTACATCAATGGTGTTCAAAACGCATTTTCTGCAAAATTCTAATGCTAGACCAATTCATAAAGGGTGTGATAAAAATGTATATCTGATACACTGTTTACATACATTTTATATAACTACAGTCTTGGCAGATCATTGAATGTTTGTCTACATCCTTGGTACATCATCACAAGTTTACCTACATCCTTGACAAATCATTAGAGCTACTAAAATTCTTCTAAACTCATCATATTTAGTGTACTTGCTAAACGCTAAAGTAAAAGTTCACGCATAACACCTACAAAACACAGACACGTGCACAGCCTGAAACCTCACAGTCCATCTGAAACAATGCTTCAAATCCAAATCTTCATTTAGTTTAAAAAAGTAAAAGAAAAGAAAAAAAAGTGAAATGTAGAGCCCCAAAAAACACTTCCACTTATGTCTACCCATAGAAATAGAATTCATTATTTTTAATATGCATACATAAAATTAAAAAAATACCTCAAATAATCAACCTCAAAACATTATCGATATAACAGACCCAAGATCAACCTAACTTAAAATATAACAAATCTACAAAATTAATAAACATTAATATAACACTTACAACACACTATAGTACATAAACAAATCCAATGGCATTAAAAAAAGAAAGCACTAAAATGTACATATATATATATATATATATATATATATATATATATATATATATATATATACATACATATATAGACGCACATATATATATATATATATATATATATATATATGATAAAAAACAGCCAAGTAAATAATTCATTCATTAAATCCTGTGGAAATTACCTTAAGTTGCTTTCAGACACAATTTCACTAGCTCATTTAAATCAAAGGATAACAGTAATGCAAACCTAAGCTGTGAGAAAATAGATAAATTAAATATACTGCTGTCAAGTTTGTGTAATAATTGAAACAGCTGACACTGTAAAATTAGACAAGTTAGTTTGAGATTTCTGGCTTTGTTACTCATACGAAAACTTATTCTGTAAACCTATAGCATATCTAAGATTCTACAAAGGTGCATTTATCACCATCTCCTCACCCATCTTCCCTTCAACAACCTACTCTCCAAAACTCGGCACAGATTCCGCCCATCCCATAACACCACCACTCCCCTAATTAACTTCACCAACACCATAAACCCATAAAGGAACCAAGGCAAACCTGTCTCTGCCACCTTCCTAGGCTTATCCAAAGCATTTGATATACTTTCCCACAATAAACTCTTAACCTGACTCTCTGAACTCAACCTCGACAGTCCCACCCTGCTCTAGTTCAGTAGTTACCTAAACAACCACCTTTAGTCTTTCAAATGGCTTAACTCCCTATGCCCCCACGCCCTGTCACACTTGGCATACCTCAAGGTTCGATTATCGGCCCCCTTTTCTTTAACATCTTTACAAACCAACTCCACTTAGCAACCACAAAAGCTGAAATAGTCCAATATGCTGATGACACAACCCTGATCTGCTCTGCAGCTGATATCCAACTTCTCCAACAAAAAGCCCAAGAGTCCTTCACAGAGATAGAAAATTGGCTAAATAAATTCCAATTGATATTAAACCCAAAGAAAACACAACTAATGCTTTTCCACCCAATACAGACTAATGATCTCACCTTCTCCATATTCTCAGCCAAAAGGATCTTCATCACCCCAGTCCCAGAGGCCAAATTACTAGGTCTTACAATTGACCAGCAACTATAATACAACAAACATATATCCCTAACTGTCTCCAAAGTCCACAAAGAGCTAGGAACTCTCTATCGCAGCAAAAGTTTCCTAACCTCTGAGTCTGGAATTGCCATAGCCAGAACCCATCTCTTATCAGCATTACTTTATGCATCCGACCTGAACAAACTTTAAACATGCTACAAGAAAATCACGAGGTTCACAACCAATGCCAAATTGTGCTTCCACCACTGCCAATCCCTACATACCTTACACTGGCTAGAATTTCTCAGTTTATTACATTACCGCAAACTCAACCTAGCACACCAAATACTATACTATCCTGAGAAAAACCCTGCCCTGACTGGACTTCTAAACTTCTACAATTCAAATAGGCAACTATGATCCAGTAACAAAGCTCTGACTGAAATTATCCCATGTAAAAACAGCTCAGAGGAATCTCTATTCCCTCACCCTTGAATTACCACATCGATGGTAGTCCACTGAACATAGAAGGCCTTATAAGAGATCTAGGAACATAGGGTGACAGCAACCTCTTTTTTGACCACCACATTGCCACTGCCGTCAGAAAGTCCTTCTATGTGGCACATCTCATTACTAAGGGGTTTGCATCCAGGAAGAAAGAGGTCATTGTCTCCCTCTACTCTTCCCTCATTAGGCCCCATTTGGCATGTACCTCACTAGACACCTACAACAACTGGAGAGGCCGCAAAAGTACCTCACAAAGGGGATCCTAGGCCTTAAACACACATCCTGTATGGACAGACTCAAAAAACTCCCACCTATTTTCTATCTCATATCGTCTACTTAGAGGCGATCTCTGCTTGACTTACAAAGCCATGTCTGAACCAGCTCTGTTAGAAATGCTACATCTAAAGAAATCCCAATTCCTCTGCACCACACACTCCAGAGACCTCAACCTCATTACCACAATCAACAGAACGTGCTGGAGGGACTGGTTCATAACCCAGAGACTGCCCATGCTATGGAATTAAACTTCTCATACATGTCAAGCAGAGCACCTCACTAGCCCACTTCAAGAGAAATCTTGATGAGTGGATGGGAAATAGAAAATTCATCCCAGGGATCCCTCCAGTGGCTCTACTTGACAGAGGCACTAGGAACTAAAGTCAGGTGGCATGATGCCAGGGTAATCCTATGGGCTAGGCTTGTAAAGGCTCCAGGGCCATTAGCCTAGTACACACCTATGAACCTATGAAGTTGCAAAAACATGGAATACCCTGCTTCCTGACCTCAGGTTACAAAATTTTTCATCCACTTTCAAAAACCTCCTTAAATCATACCTTTACATCAACCATTTATGTAACTGCAGTGGACCTCTCTGAATCCTCACCCTATTGTAGGATGTTATTCCCTGATGCTTCTGGTGAATACTGATACTGTGCTCTACCTGTGCTCATTGAATATATTGTATATATTGTAAATGTGTTCTTATTATGAAAATCCCATCTACATATGTATATTGTACCTATACTTACTCTACGAAAGTGCTATGATCATATATTTGTACTTCAACTTTGTATTTTTTAAATTGTTAACCTTTCTACAGCATGTTTCCTAACCAGTTGTTATCATTTAAACTCTGTAACCTTTAATTGCTACCGTGTATTACTCTTTATTCTGTAACCGTTTGGAGCTTTTCTCCCCAGGACTCCGCTGAAAATAGACACTAGCTGTCCAGCCGGACTATCCTGGTAAACAAATGTTAAATAAATAATAAAATAAATTATTACATTTATTCCACATAGTCTCCCCTCCATATATTACACACTTGAATGTTATGCATACGTATTTCTTTGTTTACCTGCACTGTATCTTTACCATGCTTTTCTGCATTTAGCTCCCCACTCTAGTCTATTTTATTTTATTTATTGTCTCAAGGGCAGTATCCCTTGTTACTTCAGGTTTCAGCATACAGTGGATATACATAAGTATTGCTGTCATTGTAGCATTCTAGGAGAGTTGCTCAGTAAGATTTGCTGCGTGATGTTTTTCAGATCTGGCCAGAAATATAAAGACTGTCCATGGGAAAAAAGATGAAGATTTAGCCAGGAATTAAAGCATTCAGAGGAAGAAACAGATATTATCTATGATGTGGGTAGTCAGCCCCTATACTAATGTAAAAGAAGTGTCAGTCAGCAACATTTTGTAGTGCATGGAGTGTGCTGATTACACTCTGATACTGAGAAAAAGAAAAATCAGTTATGTGCTATAGAGGCACGAGTCCCGACCTTAACAAATGTTAAGTACTCCCTGCAAGGTTGTTAAGATTGTTTCCTGCAACACGCAGTAAAATCTGCCAGTACAAGTGACAGCAGCAGGATAAAATATTTGTTTCTTCCTGCTGTCCATGAATAACATGTCCCTCACTTTCTGTTCTAAACCTAGAAAGTTACTAGAATAACAGGATGTGTGTTCGCCTGAAGGATACAAAACTTACAATCTAAATGTATGCCATTATTTAGTGTCTTCAGCCCTCAGTAATTTGTCCAAAATACACAGACCTCATGAGGATCACACCCAACATATGAAGAAAAATATGGACTTTCTATGAAAATCTGGACAGTTGAGAGGCATGCAAAGTGAGTTTAAACATAAAGGACAGTGTTACACTACCTTTCTGAAAGTGCTCGCTAAGACTTGTAATACATGGAGCAGATAAATCTCCATGTACTACAAAGAATTATGAGCAGTTCACAGATGCCAACCTAATATTGTATGTGCTCAACATGGATTCCAAGATTTAACTTGAGACTGAAGGGCATTCATGTCTTAGACATATAATAACGCAGTTAGCATTGGCAAACTGCTCATAATCTTCTGTTTGGCATTCCACTAGGAAGTAGCAGAAGGAAGTATTACCAACATTTGTACCAACTGTTTATCAGATAATCTACTAGAAGCAGCAGTTGTAAAAGAAATGGCATGATCCAAAGCAGCAGGAACTTTCTCAGACACTGCAGTCTCCATCATGTTAGGTATATTCCTTTACAACTCCGCCAGGAAATGCTCTCCTGTACCATGTACTTATGTAATAGGGGAAATTCCCTAGTATCTTGGCCAAATTTCCCCTAGTCTGTACGAATACCTCCTTGGGTCTATCCTGAAAGGAGGCCACTCTCCTAGTGGTACTAACCCAGTCAAAAGAGGATAAATAAATAAACAAAATAAGTAATAAGTAATGATAAACATAAAATATAGAAAATTTGACAGACCATTGATCTAAGACTGACTAACAACTGTCATTGCTACTTTCTTAAGCAAACTGCAATATACAGTAAGATGCAGATGGGGCATACCCATAAATAACAGGAGACTCTAGCTAGTATATTTCTGAACACTGCTCTTGCCAATCTTTAATCGTCATATTTCTGTTTGTGACATCACTTGCTATTTATGTGCCATAAACTTGTGTAGACGTGCAATATGTCTTTTATGGAACTACCTGGGATATGTGTCAAGTCTTTAAAGAGGGGAGAAAGAGGTTAGAAACTACTGAAGAATCCATTACTGCAAATTTGGAGTCTAGTTCTAATTTATAAGAGTACTTATCTTTATAGGTATACATTTTTTAACTTAACACCTTTTTCATGCATTAATGTACACATAGGGAAACAAAGAGACGTGGTAGAGTATATCAAGATGGTATGTAAGACTGATGTATTTCAAAGACTTAGTATTGAAGTGAATGGATGGTTTTAAAGTTTATTTAATCTGTAGATATTTGTATATTTACATCTCCCATCCATAGAAGGTAATCATTCGTAAACAGTGTATCTATCCAGTTAACACAAATACAAAAAATGTTCCTCATTAAATTTGTGGTTTTCTGGCAAATCAAGTGAGGGTTGAAGTCACTAAATAATGACATACATTTCAGTTTCAGTCTTATCTTTCAGAAAATGCATGCCAACACAAATCCTGTTACTCTAGCAACTTTCTCAGTTTATAAGAGCAATATTTAAAATGTGTCCATATTTCTGGGCCTTTGTCCCCCCATTATTTCAGGTCTTGTCCCGATTTCTTGCTATAAGAGGTTGAGAGGTATGCTGGTGTTGGCCTAACAATTATTTTGCTATAAAGAACATCCATTATGTTTCTGAAATAATGCCTTCTGCTATTTTGACTGACAGCTGTTCCCAGTTTTGCTTTTATGTGAAGCATGCTGGCTAGACAGCCCAAACACAAATGAACATCCATTCAGAAATAACATGGCAGGGACAATTAATGTGAATGAGATCATATAAAATATTCAGCATGGTCCTTCTTTTTGGTATGCAGACATCACCATCTGTGTCAAAAGTATACTTTTTTCTGGGAAATATGAAACCATTGTCTTGAGATTTCAAACTGCATGCTGAGAAATGTAATCAAAGCAGCTGGACACCAACCTGCTGAGAGAGGGAAGGTTCAGACAAGTTTTAGTTACCATCTTCCATTCAGTTATGAACAGATGTTAGCTCCATTGTATAGATGGAAGGAGGATTGACTGTGATTCAAGAGACCTAGTTTTTTATAATGGGCCAAACTCTCTGAAAGGCAGTTAGGTGGCTAGAAATAAGAAGTTTTAAATTTTGACTCACTCTTCCTGAGACAGGCTGGGATCCTACATTCCTATGACTTCCCCATCAGTGGTCAAGAGTTCTATCCCTTACAAACAGTATATTCTGGAGAACAGTAGGAGATGCTCCACAGCAGAACAAACTACAATGGCTTAGTTACACACTATGCTCAAGGGTAGTATATGGTAGGGGGACCAGGAAAAGTTCCCCATGCCAGTAAGATGGTTCCATACAGGGATTCTCCTCTCTCATCTCTGCCTTACTGAGGAGGTAATACAGGGATGCAGGATTATGGAACATGGCAGATGTGGGGGTGGCATAAAAACAGCATAGAAACTAAAAGTTAATTATGAGAGAAAAAAACACACGGTTAATGAGAAAAATTCCTAGGGCACCCTCTGTCCCTAAATCTAGTAGATACACAAAATAAATTACTGTGTTAACAAATATACATTTTTCTAAGCTTGACGATGTAGCATATAGGGATGATGCCTTGTCCACAACCCACCTGGCCGATGTTCATCTAGTGTCACTGGAAATGTAAGTACTGAGTGGGGGACTATGTTCTTGAGTGAATGATGTCTGTTAATTCTCCCTGAGTAGAAGGGAGGTGTCTAGGTCCACAACATTAACAATATATGCCAGTGATTAGAAGGTGTCTCATAGAAGAGACCAGGCAGGCTTTCACTGCAGAAATACTGCTCACACTGCTGAGCTGGGAGCTAGACATGTGGAAATACACACTTCTCCCCACCAGATAGTGATCATGAGTCCACACATATCCTGTAGGGAGGGAATAAGCAGGGACCTCCACAGAACCAGCATCTTACTGGCTTCCAGATGTTTGACTCTCTTACCACAGGGGAATGGATGGGCTGACAAAGCTTCCCCGAAGAGGAACAAATGGGCCACATGGTTCTCATTCTTAGAAGAATAAATGATCCAATGGTGTACAGGAAGTAGAGCCTGTGATGTCCGTGCCCTGGTCCAGCAATCAAGGAGCCTCAGTCCTCAGCACCAACACCAGTGAGGGGCATCCATATAGGGAAAATATAATAAATACACACACAGTAAAGTACAATTTCCCTTAAGAGCACACAGAGATCACAGTCAGTCTGGGGCTGTTTTTTCCCTTTCTTTCTAGGTCCCCAATCAGACTCCCCACTGGCACAGCTATATGGTCCAGATCTCAGCCTAGTGGCCAAGCTAAAACCTCCAGCATCCTCTCGGTCCAACCAGTGCTTCGTGTCCCTGCCCAAGTAGCTGACACACACACACAAGTTGAGATAAGAGTTATATACAACCACACATACACTCTTGGGGAAGGCTGACACAGGTTCTCCAGCTCTGCCCCTTTTACCCAGACTATACAGTAGAAATCACTGCCACCACCCAGCTAATATTTATCAACTACTCAAAGGCCCTTAAAAGGATGTCTAATTATTACTGTTCAAAATTATTATGAAAATGGTAAATGTGACTGAACAGTCAAGGCTTATTAGAGTGACTTGGTACAGTATCACTATACGCATGCAACATACTCTAGAGCTTAAATTAACTCTACATAAAGCAGACACAGTTGAAAGGTTTAAAAATATTTAATAATAAATAATAAAAACACAAGACAATAATTCTTACTACACAGTGCTAGTCAAGAGTTTAGAGATCACAAAGAAATACTTAAAATAATACCATAGAAAAGTTCTGACATCACAGAAAAACAAACTAGTCTAATCTTCGTATTTCCTAGCTATAGCTAAGAGAAAACACAGTTCTAAATAACTTACATATAGAGCAAAGCAGTGCTGATGATGTTGGATGTTCTCAAGACAAAAGGCTCTGAGCTCTCTGATTCTTTCTCTTTAAATTGATAACACATAACTGCTTCACATGACATGATTCTTCACACTTCTCTGGTGTTCTCAGGCTAACAGAAACTACATTTACATTCTTTACACCTGGTCAGAAACCAAAGCAATAAAGGACATTTATACATGCAAATTCTAGCCATTAACTCTGGCCTCAAAACAGTAGGCAGGATGCCTCCTTCTAGACATATTGCCTCCGAATTTTGACATCAAAGATAGTCATAGAATGCTTGACTTAGCTTTCTTACAGCAAAGTGCACTGTTGCTCCATTTTTACAGTTCAGTATCCAATGCAGTCTTTTCACATTTAAGCCTGTGGCTTACATTAATATTTATAAATGACAGAATTATCTACAAAATTCTATCTGGCTAGGCTGGCAGTCTTCACCTATCTTCACACCCCCCACCCCCGGAGAACTCAAGCTAGTTTTTCAAGTGACCCTTGAGAAACGTTACCTGAGAGGGTTAGGTCTATCTGAGTATACCTTACCCCATTCCCTGTCTTGAGAGCCCATCTGCATTGCTATACTAACATATCATATGCTTGCAACCCTAGGCTCCCTCTAAGCAATTTGGCATTTTGCTGGCTGGCTCTGTTTAACCATATCAGGTCTGTGAGGAGAGTAGCTATGGTACTATAACTGGGGAGGAACGTTCTGTAGTACCCTGCAGTCCCTAAGAACGCCCTCACCTGCTTTTTGGTAACAAGTGCAGGCCATGTCTGAATGGCTTCTACTTTGGTGGGTTCTGGCCTCATCTTACCACTCTCCACTCTACGTCCCAGGTAGGAGACCTCTGCCATACCCACCTGACATTTGCTGGGCTTAATGGTCAACCCTGCCCTCTGTAGTCTGCCCAGCACCTCACTGACATGTTGAAGGTGCCCTTGCCAGGAATGGCTGTAGATGGCAATATCATCTAGGTAAGTAAGGGTAAACCCTCCTACTCATGCTAGGATGTGATCAACCAGACTCTGGAAAGTTGCTGGGGCATTCTTCATCCCAAAGGGCATTTTTGTGAACTCATACAAGCCAAAAAGAGTCACAAAGGCTGACTTCTGTCTAGCACTGGGAGTCAAGGGCACCTGCCAGTAACCCTTGGCAAGATCAATGGTTGTAAGATAATTAGCCCATCCAGCTTCTCTAGGCCCTCATCTGTCCCAGGCATAGGGTAAGCATCTGACTCTGTGTGACTGTTTAATTTCCTGTAGTCCACATAGAACCTGGTGCTGCCATCCTTCTTTGGCATCAGCACCACTGGGAGGCCCAAGGACTGGACTCTTGAGTTACCCCTAGTTCCAACATCTCCTGTATCTCCTCCCTCAGAGTCTGTTTGACTCTCTCAGACACCCTATAAGGGGCCTGCCTAATAGGCCTTTGGGGTCCTGTAGCCACCTAGTGCTGCACCAGGTGGGTGCACCCTGGTTTCCCAGTGAACATGTCCCCAAACTCCTGTAACACTGCTTGGATTTCTCAAACCTGGGTAGGAGATAGCGGCTGGGACATTGCTACCCCTTCCACTGAAGTGTCAGTCCAAGCCTCACTGAGGAGATCAGTCACCAGATCTCCCTCAGACTCCTCCTGCAATCCACTGCAAATGCTCAGCACAAGGGCCTCCCTATAATAGTAAAGTTTTATCATGTTAATATGGTACAATTTGTACCCCTTCCTTCTGCCTAGCAGTTCCACCATGTAGTTAACATCACTTACCTTTCTTACCACCTTGTAGGGTCCCTCCAAAGCTGCTTGCAGCTTGTTGTGTCTGACAGAAATGAGAACCATTACTTGCTGCCCCACAGCATACTCTCTAACTCGAGCATTCCTGTCATACCACATCTTTTCTGTTGTTGGGCTTCTGCCATTTTCTCCTGGGCCAAGCCCATGAGTTCCCTGAGCCTTGTCCTGAGGTTTAGGACATATACCACAACAGACTCCATGTGAGGCTCACACTCACCTTCCCACTCATCACAAATTAAATCTAGAGCTCCTCTCACCCTATTCCCATACAGCAACTCAAAGGGTGAAACACCTGTGGATTCCTGGGGAACCTCTCTGTAAGCAAACAACAGATGGGGCAAATATTTGTCCTACTTCCTCTTAAACTGGTCTGCAAATGCCCGTAGCATGGACTTGATTGTAGAGTTTAACCTCGCAACAAAACCATTAGTCTGGGGATGGTAGGGGGTGGTCTGGAGGTGCTTCACCCCACAGGACTTCCACAGACAAGCCAGCAGGTCTGACATGAAATTGGCACATCTGTTAGTCAGTATTTCATTTGGGAAACCTACCCTGCTGAAAATCTCTAACAAAACATTTGCCACCCTTTCTGCCTCAATGGAGGACAGAACTACTGCCTTAGAGTATCTTGTAGCATAGTCTACTACTACTAGGATATCATTTTTCCCTGTGGAACTTGGGGTACTCAGAGGCTCCACAATATCCATAGCTACCCTCTGAAATGGCTCCTCAATCATTGGCAAAGGCATCAAAGGGGCTCTCACCTTGTCTCCTGCCTTTCCTACCTTTTGGCACTGCTCACAGGTCCTGCAGTACCCTGTTACATCTCTGAATATTTCAGGCCAATAAAAGTTCTGCATAATATGTCTCTTTGTAAGTTTTATGCCCATATGACCTGCAAAGGGATTATCATGGGCTATGGCTAGAAGTGCCAGATGGTAAGCTCTAGGCACTACCAACTGCTGTACTCTTTCACCTTCTAGCCCTCCCTCAGGGGTCCACTCTCTATACAGTAATCCCTTGTCCCAGTATACAGATTCCCCCTTCCCTTGAGAATCAGGTCCCTCACTAGCTACCTGCCTCAAGCCTTGCAACGTAGGGTCTGAGAGTTGAGCCTGTCTCAACTATCTCTTTGTAACCCTTCCCAGCTCCCCTTCCACAGGAAGACTGGCATCCTCTGATCGTGATGCCTCACTGTCAGCCTACTACTCACCTCTACCTTTGCAATCACTCTGTCCAAGGGAACATCAGTACCCACAAGCAGCTGTGGCTCACATTCAGTCTCACTGCTACACAGTAACTTCCTCCCTGAAGTAACCATCTAACCAGTCCTGGCTGCAAGTATGCAGTCTGTCTGAGTCTCCCCCAGACTACCAGACCCACATGCTTGTCTCCTAGCCTGACTCCATGTAACTGCATAAACACATGGTACTGCCACATCCAAATCCTTCCCTATCAGGACATCTTCAGGATGGTAGTTTGGTACACCTGGTAGCTCAAGACAACATACTGTTGGCATTTTGTCTTTCCCACTTACTGACTCTCTCACCTTTTGTTCTCCACCTTGCCTCCATGGACATCTGTATGCCACATGGCCCCACTGGTTGCATTCAAACATTTATCCCTAGGTCCAGGATGTGTACCTGGACTAGTGGCTTCCCCTGCTACTGGCAGATTCTGTTGGGGCAGTCTGTGCTGCCCACCATGGGTTCCATTAGATGCATGAGCAGTACTGGAAGCTCCTTTCCTGTGCAGGGATGCCCTGCTTGCTAGGTATAGGTCTCCCTTCTTCCCCAACTCATCTGAAGTAGCACATTGTCTATCAGCTAACCAGATCCTCATGTCCTCAGGCAATGTAATAAGGGCTTGTTCTCTGACCAAAAGGTCTGCCAGCCCTTCAGAAGTGGTGATCTGACATCCACTCATCCATCTATGAAAATAAGTGCTCAGTTCAGCAACATATTCACACACACTTTCATCTGCCTTGCGTTTATGCTCACGAAACATTTTCCTATAAGTTTCAGGTGTTAGCTTAAACAATTCTAACAAATGATTTTTAACAGCAGTATAATCAAAATATATATCAGCAAGTTTAGACAACACAGTTACAGCTTTACCATGGAATAAGGGGGTCAGGAACCGTACACAGAAACTTTGGTCAACATCATACTGTTTACATACCCTCTCAAACATATGAATGAAACTATCAAAATTATCCCCCCTCTTTAAACTGCGGAAGAAATTTACTGACCTTTTGTGCTTTTGGGGTCCAGTTACTCACTTCCCCATCACCTCCATGACTCTGGCGAAGAGTCAGCATCTCCCTCTCATGCTGCCTCTGCGTCTCCTTTTCCTCAGCTTCCATGCATAGCAGTTTCTGATTCTCCTCAGCCTGCAGACATCTTAGTCTCTCAGCTGCTTCTATTTCCAAATGCCTGGCCTCCAACTCAAGTCTCTTTAGCTCCAGACTGATTTTTTAGTCCTCTGCAGAAAGGTTGAGCTGTCCATTATCTGAGTGTGGTACGTCTCCACTGCCAGTCTGATCATCCTCCTGGTTGCTTTTTTCTGTTGCATCTGTGACCAAAGCTGCAATCATGTCTGCCTTTGTCAGGTTTCCATGCACCAGTCCCCTAGCCTGGCACATCTCAGCCAGCTGACTCCTTGTCAGCTTTCCGTACTCCTCTGCTGACATGCTGCCTGCTCTCCCTGACTAACTATGCTAACAAAAGAAATAAAATAATTGCAATCTGAACTCTTGAGTATTTACTGTGTGGCTAATTTAGAGTACAAAACACCTTCAGTGATCACTGTACACAAGCTACAGGAATTTAATCTACCCACAGCACTACAAGCCAATTAGTATTTCCCAACCAATTAATATGTGGTGTGGATATCCCACCACTGCCAAACAATTAATATGTGATGTCCGTGCCCTGGCCCAGCGATCAAGGAGCCTCAATCCTCACCACTAACACCAATGAAGGGCATCCATACAGGGAAAGGATAATAAATACACACACAGTAAAGTACAATTTCCCTAAAGAGCACACAGAGATCACAGTCAGTCTGGGTCTGTTTATTCCCTTTCTCTCCAGGTCCCCAATCAGATTCCCCACTGGCACAGCTACAGGGTCCAGATCTCAGCCTAGTGGACAAGCTAAAACCTGCATCACCTACTCTGTCCAGCCAGTGCTTCGTGTCCCTGCCCAAGTAGTGGACACAGACACACTTTGAAATAAGAGTTATATACAACCACACAAACACTCCTGGGGAAGAATGGCACAGGTTCTCCAGCTGTGCCCCTTTTACCCAGACTATATGGTAGAAATCACTGCCACCACCCAGCTAATATTTATTAGCTACTCAAAGGCCCTTAAAAAGGTGTCCAATTATTACTGTGCAATATTATTATCTAAATGGTAAGTGTGACTGAACAGTCAAGGTTTATTAGAGTGACTTGGTACAGTATCACTATATACATGCAATGTACTGTCGAGCTTAAATTAACTCTACATAAAACAGCCACAGTTGAAAGGTTTAAAAATATTTAATAATAAATAATAAAAACACAAGACAATGCTTATTACTACACAGTGCCAGTCAAGATTTCAGAGATCACAGAGAAATACTTAAAATAACACCATAGAAAAGTTCTGACATCACAGAAAAACAAACTAGTCTAATCTTCCTATTTCCTAGCTATATCTAAGAGAAAACACAGTTCTAAATAACTTACATATAGAGCAAAGTAGTGCTGGTGATGTTGGATGTTCTCAAGACAAAATGCTCTGAGCTCTCTGATTCTCTCTCTTTAAACTGATAACACAGAGCTGCTTCACATGACATCATTCTTCACACTTCTCTGGTGTTCCCAGGCTAACAGAAACTACATTTACATTCTTTACACCTGGTCAGAAACCAGAGCAATAAAGGACATTTATACATGCAAATTCTAGCCATTAACTCTGGCCTCAAAACAATAGGCAGGATGCCTCCCTCTAGACATATCAGCTCCGAATTTTGACATCAAAGACAGTCATAGAATGCCTGACTTAGCTTTTTTACAGCAGAGTGCACTGTTGTTATATTTTTACAGTTCAATATCCAATGCAGTCTTTTCACATTTATGAGAACAAGCATGTGGCTTACATTAATATTTATAAATGACAGAATTATCTACAAAATTCGGTTTGCTATCATAATTTTGAATCCAACTCCATCAACTGCACTATGTTCGAACACGGAAAGTCGAACACGGCAATGTCGAACTTCAAAAGCAAGCCTAGGAACAGGTTTTAACATGGGTCGAGATAGGGATGAGGTTTGTAGTTTGGCAATAGCAGTGAACACCTATCTCGACCCATGTTAAAACTGTTCCTAGGCTTGCTTTTGAAATTCGACATTGCTGTGTTCGACTTATTCCTCCGTGTTCGTGCTGAATTGATTGTTGGATTCAAAAATAAAAAACAAAATCTATCTGGCTAGACTGATATCCTTCACCTATCTTCACAGAGCCACTAGGCAAATCCCAGGAAACATGGGGTAATATAAAAATATGAAAAAAGCATCTATATATACATTTCTATGCACTTACAAAGTGTTGCAGTAGCAATATTGAAGGAGTGCCATGTAATATGCTGCTTGTCATTCTTTATCTTTACCATATAATTATTGTATGTGTGTATCAGCATCCTGCCTCTCACATAGGCACACACACACACACACACACACACACACACACACACACACACACACATACTTTTTTATTTGGTACATCTAATTCTGTATAATGTCTGTTCTTTATAATTAAATTAACACATGCTCACTACTACTACTGCTGCTGTCACTGCCCTCCCCCTAACTCTGCTCCAGCTGGCCAGTTCACACATGATAACTTTCCTTTCCCTGCCACTTCCTGATCTGATACATCGTGGTTGCTGTAGCAAAGTGTAGTATTTAAGTTTGTCTGCAATAATCCTCTCCAGCATTCACCTCCTTCAAGTAATTTGTTCCCCCATTTCCTTCTCTGATTCTCTCTTAAGACTGTTGGTTGTACCTTAATAAATGAGCGTGAGTGTGTGTGTGTGCGTGTGTGTGTGTGTGTGTGTGTGTGTGTGTGTGTGTGTGTGTGTGTGTGTGTGTGTGTGTGTGTGTGTGTGTGTCAGTGTGTATCTGTGTGTCTGTCTCTGTGGTTTATATGAACAGGAGGTGTGTTTTCAATGTGTGGCATAAAGAAATTAATAATTCCAGGGTTGAAAAGGTCGTGGTGTGATTTGTGATTCAAAGTACAGCTCAGAATGTTTATGCACTACTTAATCTTCTTAGCTAAATCCAACTACACTGAACATGTGTACAGGTAAATAGGCACCAAAGCTATTCAATAGCAACTATGCCTATGGGAGGGTACCCTTTAAATTATAAAATCAGTTTCTGCTGTCAATATCCCAGCCCATGGTCTGATATTTTAATACATTAAGCATTAATCATTAGGTCTTTAAATAATACAAGTCAAAGTGAACACAACATTCAAACAAATAAAATCTAAAATTAGCAGTTCATTCCATACTATAGTAGTACTTATAAATCCATAAAGCTTATAATGTACATCTGGTTTACACATTGCAAGTCATTTTCAATTAAGTGATGCTAAAAACATAGAAATTTGACTCCATGGCATACTGGGATAAAACCATGCCCAAGTAGCCTGAATTTGAATAGTAGCTCAGGTGCAGGAGGAGTTGGGAAAGGAAGGATGGGAATGAGTATATGATGTCAGGAAGTGTGAACATGGATTTGCACATTCAGGCCAGTGATGATAACTCTTGTACTGTGTTTATGTGTGTGAGTTTGTGCATGTATGTGTGTACATATGTGCAAGGGGGTCCCGTTGAGATCATCAAACCCCACATAATCAAAGACCACATCATCAAGATGACAATATCGAAAACCCATTTCAGCGTACCAGCACAGCAATGAAGATCTTCCCAAGGTAAGTAACCTGTTGTCCAACAAAGTAAACTTTGCCCTTTTCCCAACTGTAGTGCGATCTAAGAGTTGGTATATTTAGTTAGAAGGATGTGTGGGTGCAGACCCCATATTGGGGGGGTGGGCGTGTATCCCCCACCTGGGGGAGTTAGGGATGGTGCGGTTTAGGTTTTGTTACTTTTTGGATAAGTGGTTACTTAGCCGAGGAAGATCTTCATTGTTGTGGTGGTTTGCTAATATGGGTTTTCAATATTGTCATGTAGATGATGCAGTCATCGGTTATGTGGGGTTTCGACAATCTGAAGTAGGGAGTGCAAGTTATATCAGCCAGCAGGGGGGATAGGGACCAGAAAACACCCCATAACCTATATCCAGCATACTTTTGGCTGCAAAGATATAAGAAGTGTTGTCTAGTTCTCAAGCCTGGAAACAATTAGGGTCTCTCCTGAATCACAGATGGTCCCATTTTGGGAGGCTGAAACCAGACTCTCTCGCTGTTAGGATGAAGACACCCTTCCCTGCAACAGGCAGAAGCTAGGAAGACTGCGGTGGTGGTGCTGCAGTAATGTTGTCACCTCACAGTAAGACATTGTCCTGTTCAATTCTCAGCTAGGGCGTCTTCTGTGTGGAGACATGTGTGAATGGGCGTACCTTCATTGAAGGTTGTGTCAGAGCTGGCAACTCGGCACGTAAAAATCTACTCCCAATCATTAGCGGACCGGAGTTCCACTGTAGCGACCCCTAACCGGGCTGCAGAAATTAAGGCCCTCTCTAGTTGGGTCTTGTGCGGTGCAAGTAAGGTGCCCCCCCCCCCCTCCTGCATAAGGAATGAATGGGCTCAACATGTGGGACCTATTGTTTGGCATTCAGGAAAGGAAAATTACCTAGAACAAACATATGAAGAAATAACTAAACTAGTCACTAAAAGCTTTGTCTATGCAGGGCTGACCACACAAGAAGACATTTGTCCATGATCTTCCCACATCTGCTCTCATCTTCTTAAACATAGAACCCTAAGTATGGTACCTTGAGTTAATGCAGTTAAGTCCTGGAACAAAGTTCTAGTAATTGATGTCTGATATAAACATTAAGGATCATTCCTTAAAGCAGAAACTTTTAACAGGCTAGCAGCTTTGAATACCTGTTTTACAAACAAATTTTGCTAGCATTTTTCAATTAAGCATTGCTAAAAAGTGAACCAATTGCTTTGCTTGGTTGATGCAATGATATTTTGGGTGTATGTCTCCTAAAACACTAGCACATTTATGGCTATCAGTGAGTCTACCTTTATTCTGACACTCTAAAATATATAGATCTGATGAAGGTGTTACAGAAGGCATCCTCCCCTTTTTTTCTGTTGTTACAAAACCCAGTGCTGGCATAAGCTAATTTGTTCTATTCCCATGGACCCGCTTAGGTTCAAAAGTACAATGACTGCTAAAATGCTATCAAAAATGAAACACAAAATTCTGCTGCAGAAAAAAAACACAGAAACAGTCCCCTTCATAATCATGCTTTCTTTCTGTCCTAGCAAAACTAACATAATCTGCAAACTGTGCCATATCAAACCAGCTGTACAGGACAGTCTAATGCACAGAAGTATCAATGCCTGGGATTATTTAGAATTATTGAGACAACACAAGACACAGCTATTGCTTATCTGTACTGCAGTTTAGGTGTCATTACCACTACTAACAAATAACTTAAATAATCCAGGAATCTGTGTTACTAAGTCTTGATTTAGTAATGCAAGGCTTTTTCATGAAATAGTATTATAGTAGCATACCATGATTTATAAATGTCTGAACAGGTACTACTTTATAATGCAAATCAAATAAAGGATTTGCACCATTTTCACCAATATGAACATTTCATTTGCAGATCATGGTACAGTAATGATCTTAGTAAAACAAAAGCAAGATGAACATAGGAGGAAATATAGACCAAAGATCATATGGCAATGCAAAAAATGTCACTCATCAAGGGGAGACCTATCATTTAAGGATGTCAGGAGGAAGAATGCAATCCTCCTGATCTCAGATCCCTGAATTTACAAGTCAATAATATTTATTTATTTATTTGTTTCTTTACATTTGTTAACTGGGTAGTGTCCGACTGGGCCAGTAGCCTGTTTCAGTGGAGACCCGGGGAGAAAAGCTCCAGAAACAGAAAATAATTAGTAAGATATAAATTATACATTAAAAAACATATGTTAACAGAAAGTAACTAAATAATTTGGATAGCAAACATAGAGCATAGCATAATACACAGATACTGATAACTGAGTATTTAAAAAAATTATCAGAAGCCAAACCAATCAAAAAACATATGTTAACAAAAATGTACTTCTTCTTTTGGCTTTTTCCCAGTTAGGGGTCCCATAGCAGATCACCTGTCCGCTCAAGATTGGCAATAGAGTTTTATAGTGTCAAGTTGCCAGCCTGGCATCCAACCTTCTACTGAAGGCTCACACACTCAAAGCTTAAGCCAATTTAGAGTGTCCAATCCATCTACAGCATGTCTTTGGGAGGAAACCAGAGCACCCTGAGGAAACCCACATGACTACAGGGAGGACGTGCAGATACTGCACAGAAGGCACCCCAGCTGAGGATCGAACCGAAGAACCTCTTGCTGTGAGGCGACAACACTAACCACTGCACCACCATGGCCACCCATGCTAACAAAAAATAACTAACATAATAATTTAGATAGCAACACAGAGCATAGCATAATACAATTTAAAGTGTATTGCTCACTTTCAGAAACATCTATGTCTTATAATTAGCTCAATTAACCACTCCTGATGTTAAAATTGCAAGTGATTTTGCAATAATTGATTATAGTGTGCTCTTTGATTTTTTTTTTAGTTTCACTGTTTACTCAGTTTTACTGTATAACTACAAATGCAAAATAATGACATGGTAGATATTGGACAGTGATTTACATATTTTTTAAAGTATTATGGGCATTAAAAGCAATTTCCCCTTCAGAGCAGAAGCTTTTTACTTACATCGTGGTTTCACTTCTACATCATTATGAGTTAATTTTTCAATGTGAGATGCTTCACTTGCAAGAACTAATTGACAACTTGTCTTTCTACAAAGTAAGAAACTCCTACTGATGTATTTATCATGGATGTACAGTAGCCTATATATTAATTAAGGTTGTGAAGCTTTGTGTATTCAGGCATTCATTGTACCATGACATGAATTTTCAACCCTAAGAAAAAAATTAAGAGGGGATTTCCTTATCAACAAAATAAACAAAACCTGTATAATTTGGTATTACATATGGTAAGGAGGTCTGTTACTTATAATTGCTTCAAAACATGCCCAATACTCTTTAAGCATGTGCTTGTGTACATAAGATGCATAAAATACATGGTATATACATGTCTGGTCTGTGCATTTAGTAACAGTAATGTGTGAGTTAAGAATGGTGCAAAGAGTTTGGACTTAGCTAATTTTCAACAAGGGGACAATGCATTTCTCTTGTATTGTCTATGAGGTTTAACATCTTTCAAGATGGATCAGAAGTAAATCCATCAATCTTATTGAACTACATACCCTCACTGAAACTGCTGGTGAGAAAAGTTTAAACAATAATTTGGGGGGGATTATTACTACCCCACAACCTTACTTACATATTCTAATTACACAGCCATACAACTACAGGGAAAAGAGAAACCCCTCCAAAAAGGCTTTAAACTCACAGAACAGTCAGTACATGCTTAAGTATTGCTGACTTGTAAATTCAGGGAGCTGAAATCAAGAAGGTCCCTTTGCAGAAAGTTGGTCAATGTGACATGACATGGAAACTGCCTCCTTATGTTTGTTGTGCCAGAGTTCAGACCATTCATGTCCTCTGCTCTACAGCTAACAACATAAAATGTATAAACACTTGCATCTGGTCCTTGCTAATAAACCTTAGGTATTCAAAAAGCTTTATATAAGCACATTTATGGAGAGCTGTGGCTAGAGCATATTAATGCCATTTCACTGTTTAAAAGAATAACTGAACTCCTGTGACAGTTAATAATCATTACATCCCAAGGCGTTTTGCACTTCTTGGTACACTAGAGTTCCAGTGGCTTCTATTTGCAAGGACTCTAGTAATCGTCCTTTCCACATCATAATCAGTGACAATGGGTGCATCAAGCAGATATCTTTTTTTTTCTAATGGGTTTATTTGTATCAGGTTGGGCATATACATTCCCTTGCTGAAGCATGGTTTCCTTGGAATGTCATCTCTATCCAATCTGCAGGTATATTTTAATGGTTCACCTGGGTGTTTAACTCCTCTGGGCCAGGGTCACTAACCTCCACTTAGGATGGCTATGTTAGGTCTCCCATAGGAAGTGAATAAACCTGGAAGCTGGAGCTGCTGTTTGCAGAGGCAGTCTTAAATTCATCAAGTTATGCTCCTTCCCTGTATGTGCTATTGTCATGCAGGAGGCTCAGAATAGAAATAAGGCATAGTTACTGGGACAGGTCCATCCCTAGACTCAAAGAATGTATAACCCCCAGAATCAACCATTTCCTCTGCCTCTGATTTGCTGTTCTCTTTTTATAGACTCCTGCAGAATCAACAGTCTACTCTTTCCCACACATCCTAACATGAACTTCCACATGGGAAAGGTAAGCATTCTCAATCTCATCACCCAACCAGCTTCAGCAGATGCTTGATCTGCTAATTAAACATATTCACGTGGACCATAATTAACGTAATTAATAACTTTTTTTTTTAATTTCTCCAAGTCTTTTGGGCTTCTAACACCAGGGAAGGACCCCATTCCTAAGTCAATACATGATTAAAGTTTATAAAATTAGTAATATTTCAATCTTCTATATTAGCCAGAAATGCTCTTCGGAGTACCTGCAGTGTGCCCAGTACTGGCTCCTTCTGCAATTCATACAGAGTTACATGTATCAGTAACATATCCAAGTATGACCATAAATGCTTTTTTAAAAGACCTATTGCTCCTACTACTATTGGAATCATCTGGGTAGCCTTCTTCCACATTGCCCTTGTTTCTGCCTGCAAATACAGGTATTTTATGACTTTGAGTCTCCCTGTACATAAGATACTGTAATCACTAGGTGCAGCAATTTCAATGATCAATGCTACTTTTGTCTTCTTTTCATGGACTACTATATCTGGTTTCTCACATCTATTTTTTGAATTGTTGGCAATGGGTGATCCCATGCGATATAAACTTCATCATTTTCTATAATATTTTGTGGCTCGTGTTTCTAATGTTTTTCAGCTACTTTAATATTATAATGTTTGCACAATCACCAATGCAGTGGTCTTGTCACATTACTATTTCTTTCAGTATACAGTCCTTCACTCAGCAGTATATCACAACCAACAAGATGCGTGACTGTTTCCAATTCTGTTTTATAAAACCTACATGCTTCTCCCACATTCAATGGACTTTGTAAACCAACATGTATTTAGTCCAGTGTCTTGGGCAGCTAATATTAACATTTTGTCTTTTGGTTTAAATTTACCTCTCCTTAACCATTCCTGCATTTGAGCCTGAGCAACATGAGGTTGTTCCAAGAGCTTTCTATACTTGAAACTATAATTATGTATTTTCTACATTTCTTGCCTTCTCATCTGATCCTTCACCTTTATATTCTTTGTTTTGTTTTGTTTTTGGCACATTCATTTGCTGCCTGATTTTTATGTACTTCTGGTTTGATTTCTTTTTTTTAGCACATTCAGTTGCTGCCTGATTTTTATCTACTTCTGGTTTGATTTCCATTCATACTTAACACCGATATGCTTCTGCTAATCTAAGCAGGGGAGTTATCTTAGACTTATTCTCCTCATTTTTTAAAACATTCACTACATTTGGGTCTTGCGAGGTCAGCAGATATGTGTGCAGCCTCACGACTGCAGATCTATACATGTAACTAATTTTGAGGAGGCCCATACTTCTTTCAGAATGAGGAATACATAGTCTTGGTATAACTGATTTTTATAATTCATTTAATAAGTATAAAGCATCCTTCTTGTTTTTTTATCCAACTGATCCAATACCTTTTGGGACCAGTCAATCACTCCAAGTTAGGACAGGAAGAGCTAATTTGTTTATAGTCTGAACTTTGTTCCTAGATGTCAGTACTGTTGTCAATATTAATTTTAGTCTTCTAAAATACTCCTTACTAAGTTTTTTTCAAATTTGTTTATGTTTTATTGTTAATCATTCATCAGTTCCCAAATAGTTATACACTACTCCCTCTTGCTCGAGTTCTTTTATATCACATTCTTGTCCCAGGCTGATTTTTTTTCTTGTTGCTGCAGCTTCCCTGCTTTAAAGGTTGCTTTTAGACATTTATCAAGACCAAAGGCATTCTTATATCATCTAATAAAGTTTTGACCACTTCCAGTTGTGCTTTCAGTTCCTCATCTGATGAACTATATTGTTTTTTTACACTTTATTTTCTGAGAGCCAAACAGTAGCCATGACCTAATCTGTTAAGTAGGCCGCTTAATGGGTTAAGGGCAAGACAAACTAGCAGCGGTCACAAAGAGTCACCCTGGAATATCCCTCTTTGAATTTTTAAGATAGCTTGCAGGTTTACTCTTAAGTAGGAGTATTGCTTTTCGTGTTGTTAACCAGGTTGGTGTCTGTTTGGGGTGTGCATATAAAAAGTTCTTACTCATAGTTAAATCTTCTTGTAAAGATATTAATACTTTCAGCCAGAAGTTAGATACTGCATCTGGGCCTGGGGTTTTCCAATTAGGAGATTTTCTTAACTTTGTTTCAATCTCTCAGGCCATTACTTCATCCCATTTCATATCCTGTACATTTGAACTTCTTATTCTTTTTTTACTTCTTCTATCCATTCAGAATCTTTGTTATGTTCCACAGGATTTTCATGGATATTTCTCCAAAATATATCTATTTCTTCTTTTTTTCTGATGGGGTTTCAATCCTTTTTCCTTGTTTCCCAATTCTCTATAAATGTTTTTGCATCATCAGTAAATTGCTCATTTTGTACTTTTCCTTTATATTTATCTGCATATCTTCTAAGTTTTTTTCTGCCTCTGCTGATATTTTCAGTATATTATTTGTGACAGTGCTTGATAGATCTTGATCTGTTCTGATACTGCACATTGCTTTTTTCACGTCTATCTTTGAGTATTTTAGTTCATAGGTTCATAGGTAAGTACTAGGCTATCTGCCCAGGTGCATCTATAAGCCTAGCCAGAATGTGTTGGCTTTTGCCTCCCCCTTAGATTAGTTCCCTGTGCCTCGGTCCAGCAGAGCCATTAGTTCTCTGTGCTTCTGTCCAGCAGAGCCACTGCAGTGATCCCCAAGGTAAATTTTTTGTTTCCCATCCACTCGTCAAGGTTTCTCTTGAAGAGTGTTAGTGAGGGGCTCTGACTAATGTAGATTGGAATCCTGTTCCAAAGCATGGGGAGTCTCTGGGACAGGAATCTATCCCTCCAGCATGTCCAATTTATCATTGTGGTGAGGTTTAAATCCCTAGAGCGTGTGGCTTTTGGGTCTTTGTTTTTTTTTTAGGTGGAGCATGTCCATCAATTCTGGGTTGGACGTGGCCTTGTATGTCAGGCAGAGATCACCTCTGAGTATGCGGTATGCAACCGAGTACAGTTGGAGTTGCTTCAGTCGGGCTGCATAGGGTATATGTTTGAGGCCAGTAATCCTCTTGGTGAGGTATTTCTGTGGTCTTTCCAGCTATTGCAGGTGTCTTGTAAGGTACATCCCAAATTGGGCATTGTACTCTATGATATGTCTGATGAGTGATGAGTAGAGGGACACAATAACCTCTTTTGTTCTAGATGTGAACCCTTTTGTGATTAGGTGGGCCACATAGAAGGATTTTTAACCACCTTGGCAATATGATTATCAAAGGAGAGATTACTATCTACTTGGGTCCCCAGATCCCTTATTACATTTTCTGTATTTAGGGGACTACCACGTATGTGGTAGTTCGTGGGTACTTTGTTTTTTTCCAAAGGGGATGACTATGCACTTTTTGGTATTTAGCTTGAGGCCATGATTTTGACACCAGGTATCCATCTCAGTGAGACCCTTCTGGAGGATGTCTGTATCAGCTGGAGAGTCAATTATGGCCCCCAGTTTGCAGTTGTCTGTGAACTTGGTCAGCCATAGTCCTGTGCTTGTCTGTACCTCTGAGAAGTATATACCGAACAGGAGTGGTCCCAGGACTGAGCCCTGGGGAACGCCACTTGTAACTGGTTTAGAGTCGGACCTAGAGCCTGCAACTCTCACCATGTGGGTTCTATCTGTGAGACAATTGGCAACCCATCTTGTGACATAGGGGTTTATGTTCAGGCTGGTGAGCTTGTCTATAATACCAGAATGGGGAATGGTGTTGAAAGCCTTTGCGAGGTCTAGGTAGGCTCTGTGGACCTCCTTTCCCTTGTGTAAAGCCTTGTTAACTGTCTCAAAGAAGTCCACCAGGTTTAGGAGACATGATCTGCCCTTAACAAAGCCAAAGTGGGTAGAGTCCAATGTTTGAAGGTTCCCAATGCTTCTGTTAATGAATTCCATGATGATGCGCTCCATAGCCTTGCAGACCAGATCTGTTCCCTCTTCTATACTCCTCAAACAGTGACACTTCTTGTCTTAATTGCTTTATAGTTTTCTCAGTTTGATACTTCCATGAGGGTATTTGATTTCTCACTTTTTCTGCTATTAATTTAACTGCATAGTAATATATCATATTTACGTCTGTTATATGGCACGAATCTCTATGAACAGTCCTAATTACTGTGTTAATTTGTTTTATCACACTTCTAACTTTTTGGGTTTTATTGACTTTCTGTAATCTATTTCTTTCATTGATCTTAATATGACTGTCCATCTCTATTAAATCAAGCAACTCTTCTCTTAGACCATTTTCTTCTAAACTGAGGGCACATTCTTTGTCCTCCATTTCCTGTGGGCATTCTACAGAAAGTTACAGAGCACCTTCCTGTGTCACATTCTCTTCAGTTTCATCCTGTGTCATCCATTGCTCTTTCATATGGGAACTCACTAGCCTATCATGCCACAACATTGATTGCATCAGAGTTGTCACTGTTTCCTAGTCCTTCTCTTGCTGTGCAACTCCAACCGAACTTTTGTACTGGTTTCCTGTAAAAGGCTCCAAAGTATGCTCATATTGCAACTGATCAGATGTTTCCTGCTCCACTGGTTTCTCCTTAATTTTGGGATTCATTCCTCTGTCCTTCTGTGAAGTTATCAGAGTTAGATTTTCTACACTAACTACTTCACTTCCAGGTAATCCATAACATCAGTTTCTATTTCTTTAACTTCTCCATTACTAATCCACTTTTCTACTTTTCCTCTGTCTTTTCTTATTTTTTGTATTGTGAAATTTTCCATATCTGGATGCCTTTATCTATATTTCTCTTCAAATATGTTTGGTGCTGGTCTTTTTGTAGATTAGTTTTGCTTTTTCCTTTAAATATATATTGAACCATATTAAATCTCTTTTTCTTTCCCATGTCCATATTTCTTCTTCAGATGTCTCCTGCTCCTCCTGTTTCTCCTTATTTGGGTGACTTGTTGTTCCTTCATGCTGTGATATAACCTGTGTTAGACTTTCTACATTAAACCCTTCACTTTGCAGGTATTCCATAACTTCAGCTTTTGTTTTTTAAACTACTACTTTGCTAATCTTCTGTTCTACATCTCTCTTTATGATCTTATTTTTTGTATTGTGAAATTTTCCACATGTGAATGCATTTGCCTATATTTCCCTTTGAATATCTTTGGGGCTGCAATATTTATATTGATTAATTTGGCTTTCTCCTTTGCATAAATATTGCACCATATCAGATCTCTCTTTCTTTCCTATGTCCATATTTCTTTTTTCATACCTTTCAAAAATCTCTAGACTTTGTTCTTTATATTTTTGCACTTCCTCAGCTACTTCTTTTTCCAAATGGCCCAAGGTTTCTTGGTCTATACAATGTTTTTATAAGTCCGTTGTATTAATGAACACAATTTTTTATCTTTCCTCTAAGTTCTCTCTTAATATTTTTTGTATATCTTCTGTCTGGAAATTCTCTTCTTGCATAATGGTAATAATACATATTTTTTTTCTTATCCTCAGTAGACCACTTTATCATCTTTATGGCTCTTTTTTGGGCTATCAGTTTTTGTGATTTTTGTGGACTACTACTTACTTCTACAACAGGGGGTCATCCTCTCCCTGAGCCTGGCCTAGCCCCATTGTAGGAATGTTTCCGTGTCTCAAGGATTCTACATTTTGATTTTTTCCAGTCCTGGAACCAGTGTGCCTTCCAGGATGGGGCACGTTTTTATCCTTGGTCTTGTGTACCCAACTATCTTTTTTATTCTTTAACCTACTTCTATCCATGATATAAAATACAGTCTATATATCAGTGTCATCTTGATGAGATTTTGTGAAAAACAGGGTCCACCTCATGAAGGTACTCACTAAGACTTGAGGATGAATTAAATTCCAGCAATACTACTGTCCTTTGCTTGCCAATTTATCATCTCTCTATTCATCTCTGAATATCAGTGGAGCTGTCCAACAAGTACTCATCTAATGTACTTATTGCTCCTTCTCCATACAGAACTAGTGATAATGATTTCAGTTTCCTTTTGATGTAACCCATATCCCATTTTCTACACCTTCTTTTTAGTATACCTCATCCTGGTTTCCTTTCTTTCAGAGTCATACTGCAGTTTTTCTGCATATTTTGTCTACATTGCTCTGTATACTTTCCTGCATTGCACCCAAAGAGTATTTGACTTCTGTCTTCCATAATCGTATGCTGTTTCTTGGAGCTTACTATGAATGTTATTTCACAAACACTGTATGTGAAATTAATGTTATACCTTGAATAAGTACAAGTGTGTAACCTCCTCTGTATATATACCTGAGTTGTCTAATTCAAGCATGAAAATATGTCAACACTGCTTTGCCTAGATTACTAATGCTTTGATTGATTTGAGTTTGACTAAAATAGATTGATCACTAGTTATGCCAGTACAGTGTTAAGAAAATAAGACATCTGTGCTTTGTGCAGTCTAAGAAATGAACAATCCACATCCAAAAAATATTTCATGTACATAGTGTGAATTATTAACATGGCAATGAAAGGTTAAGCATGTAGTGTTAAGCAGACTGAGGTTGGACTACAGCTGGGTGTTCACTACATAGAAAGCTTATACAAATGTTCACATCCTGTAATGCCAAACTTTCTAATAGGATTCATTGAGATGGTAGTGGCCCCTGTTTGAAGAAAAAAGTCATTAATTTGTAGGCAACTATTTCTCCAAAGAGCTGTTTAAATGGAGATGATCTGTTTAGAAGACCAACCAGAAAAAAATGGTCTTGTCTCCTAAACTTCATGTTTTGTGTGAACTGCTTATACTGTTATTCAGAATAAGAAAATGCAAAGCTATTCAACTCTCTTTTTCTCTCTCTCAATCCCAGACCATTTGGCCCACTGCATACATAAGGGTATATTTAACTGGACTATGAAAACAGAGTTCCAGCTAGTCTTTCACTTACTATGGTGTGTTCTTGGCTGACAAAAAAAACATAGTCTCTTAAGCCTACTAAAGATAATGAAGGCCATCACTCTCGATTCCTAGTATCGTGAGAAATAGACAATGATAAACCACGCTTTAGTTATTCAAGTCTGTGTTTGAGAATAGTATGTGAGAGCACTATACAAGCTCTGTCTAGAAGTCTTCTAATAGTCCTGAATGCAGCCCTTGTAAATGTCTGGAGTACAGAACACATTATTCTATAGTCACAGATGTTGCTGTAGTAGGACATGACTAACACAGTGTTTCTGAAGACTAAGGAAAAATTAAATGACAGAAAATAAATAAAGAGCGATTCACAATTTAAAATGGCATACCACATGACTCAATAAGCAAGAAACTGGTTAAATGATATAAATGGAAAACTGATTAGCATTCACATACAAATTTTTACCAAATAGATGTGGAAGTAAAACTGGTAGTAGTAGTAGTTTAGTTCTGTGACACAATCAAAGCTCAATTGACCAAGCAAAGTTGGAGTACAGTACCGACTGGAAGAAAATACATTACTTTCTTGAAAACAATCGCAATTCTGGACAATTTGGTCATCTTTCTTAATCAGTTGATCTTGTGTCACAAGCAATCTTGCTCTCAGTCCACCAGCATCCATTACTACTCCAAGGAAATTTGGCAAAACAATTGGAAGCAATGATTGCAGAAATGTAACATTTACAATATAGCTCTAGTATAGCTCAAAAGAATAAAGACATGCAAATTCACATGAATGTAGACAGTGATGTTAAGGTATTTAATATGTGTAATGCTAACTGAAGGACATCAGACCAGTTTGACTGTCATTAAAACAAGTTCAATCACCACCGTGAGACAGAAAAAGGACTAGCTACATATTTGCCATTTGGTTTACATTATAAATCAGGGTCTCAGTAGTCTACTGATTCATATCAAATGAGTTAAAGTACAGAGCTTTGGTGAATGTGTGATTTGCTGTTGTGAGATCAAATTGTGACATTAAATGTGACAATGTAAAAGTTAAATTACTGTCAGAATTTGAATTATCATTAAATGAAGCTGTGGATGTGTAGAGCAACAGAAGTAACAAATATTCAGATGAAAGAGTTTGCTGAGAATGTCAATGCATGCATATTTCAAATCTGATGGCTGAATGTGAGGAGGACATGAAGAGCCCACTATTGAAAGTGAACACAGAAAGCATAAAATTGTCTTTCTGATCAATATCAGAAAAAAATAGAGGGGGCGGAGCCTAGTTGGCCCACTGAGAGCAGTGAATTTTGAGAGCTCCATAAACTAGTACAATAATATAGGAAAGTTTTATTATTTTCAAGTTTAAAACATCAGAAATCTATAGATAAACTACTAAACTACATAAATATTAATTTTGGTGGAAATATACAAAACTTTTCCTGTCAAGTAACTTGAAGATATATTGAATCATTGAATATGAACAACTCAAGAAAGTCTCATCCAGTGCTGCTTTGAAAAAAGAATTGCAATTGATGACATCTATCTTACAAGAACTATCTTTGAAGATGGATGGCTTTAAAAATGACTTAGAAAACCTCAAACTAAATTCTCAAAAACAGACTGATACTCTTAAAGAACTATTACAGCAACAAAATACAAAAATAACAAATATAGAGACTTCTCTAAATTATATTGAAGGGAGACTCAAAGAGGAAGAATTCCAAAAAGAATTTCTCCTTAAACAGAATACATGGGTGCTTAACAAAATAGATGACTTAGAAAACAGGGAAAGGAGAAACAACATAAGGATCTTTGGTCTGACTGAAAACACTGAAGGAGAAGACATTATTTCATTCTTAACAAACTGGATTATTGAACTTTTAGACTTGAAAGAGGGACTTTCATTTGGAATTGAAAGGGTGCATACAGCACTAAGGAAACCTGCTTCTAACTCAACAAATACTCCACCTAGAGCCATAGTTATAAAATGTCTTTCATTTCTGGACAAGGAACTAATATTAAAATCTGCTTGGAGAAAATCACCCTTAAAATACAATCAAAGCCTGATAAAGTTTGACAATGATTATTCTTCCAGAATACTAGAACAAAGGAAAAAAGACTGGCCAATAATGAAACTGTTGAAACAAAACAACATTAAAGCACATCTGGCCTTTCCAGTCAAGATAAAAATACTTTTTGCCAATGAGATGAGAACCTTTAATGACCTAGAAGAAGCTACTATATTCATCAAAAACTACAACATTGTGGCTATCCCAGAAGAAATGGAATGGATGGCCCCTACGCTTAAAAGAAAAAAGAAACAAATCCTTGGACTGATGCTAGAAAGAAGAAACAAAAAACTGATTCCAAGATAGATGTCCCCAAAAAATAACTCTTACAACTACATCTCTCAAAGTATCAACTGATATCGTACATCACTTGTCATCTGTTTTTATTTAAAAAAAGGAAGGTTTCTTAAACAACTGAGAAACATTATTCAGAATCTTCAGAGTCCGATAATTCTTCACAAACAAAGGTAGGTCAAGATGGGTTACTATTTACATTATATATATAGAAGCCAAACAAAGCAACATATAACACAAACATAGAATTTTCTATTCCCCTACTTGAACTCAATAAATACATATCTTGTTCATTTTTCATTGATTTTACTTATAATAATTTAAGTATTTAATTAACTAATTCAACAAGATACCATTCCTCAGAGTTCAGACTCAAATGTAACAAATTAACAATATATATAAGCAGTAACAGTAGAGTGTTTTGAGAAAAGAAAATGCTGTCATGGAGACTAATGCCTTCTTCAGTTAAAGTATGATTTAGAAATGTCATGTATATCCTGGTTATATAACAGTAGCAAGCTCTTAGTACAAATGTCATCATTATTCTGTCTAAATATAGTTAATATCAATTATGGCAGGTATCACAGCTACGAGTGCTGTTTGATCAATCCTGATATGGTGTGCATGGATGCAGCTGTGTCTGGCAGCTAGTACAAATGTCTATTATTCTGTCTTCTTTCTTCTTCTTCTTTCGACTTTTCCCAGTTAGGGGTCGCCACAGCAGATCACCTTGTCTGCTCATGATTGGCAGTGGAGTTTTATAGTGTCGAGTTGCCAGCCCGGCACCCAACCTTCCACAGAAGGCACACACATGCACACACTCACACCTAGGGCAAATTTAGAATGTCCAATCAACCTACAACATGTCTTTGGGATGTGGGAGGAAACTGGAGCACCAGGAGGAAACCCACGCGACCACAGGGAGGACATGCAGACTCCACACAGAAGGCACCCCAGCCAAGGATTGAACCAGAGAACCTCTTGCTGTGAGGCAGAAATGTCTTTTATTCTGTCTAAACATAGTTAATATCAGTTATGGCAGGTGTCATAGCTTTGAGTGCTGTTTGATCAATCCTGATATGTTGTGCGTGGTATCATAGATTTGAGTGCTGTTTGATTAAGCCTATGATGGTGTGTATGGATGCAGCTATATCTGGCAGCTGTTGTATGTTGCTATTTTTGTCTCCAGGAAGCTGTGGGTTGCAGCTTGCGATCGAGGTTTACTGATGCTTGTGTATTAGGAAGAGACGCTTGGTGTTTTAGCCTGGATCCAGGAGAAGGGGGTGGATAAAACTGTGATTTGGGATATTTTGGCAGAGAATGGTTTGTTTATACATCTGCTGAGTGAGATGTGGAAAGGCTGGAAGAATGTGTTATCTCTTGTTGTGGCAGCTTGTTGGGAGTTTTTTTTTTTTATCTGTTTGCTCTCCGTTCTTTTCCTGGCTACTACCTCACTGAAAGGGGGGGAATTTAGGCTTGAAATTGCAGTGAAGTGAAGCTCTGCTTCAGGTGCATCATGAGCCTCTCAGACACACTAACAGAAACAGATGCTCCCAGGTTGCTATGGTAACGAAGACAGAGTGACAATAATGCTTAACGTCTCTGAGGAGCCTCAGAGATGATTTTTGGCAATGAAGTTTTTGGTTTTAAAAAAATATATATAATAAAAGGGCTGTTTTAAACCACATGTACACATATTGATGGTCTCCCAACACTTTGTTTACCTCATTAAGTTGACTCTTGATAAAAAAAGGAAAAAAATAAATAAATAAGTACAATTTTATATTTAAAATGTATTTAGCCCAAACACATTAAGTACTTACATAAGAGTGGAAGTCTGAGTTATTGTGAAAGACTAAGAGCACTTGGTCTTGTGCAGTACCCTTTGCAGTGATCTGGGAGGTGAGCTTGCTCAGACGTGTTGGGCATATGGGGATAGCTGATTCTGGGGGTGTTTGGGTTTTCTGGGACGTGTTAGAGAGTCATCAGATTTCCTTCATGGAAATATCTGTGGGAATGGAAGGTGTGTTGAGTTGTTCACTGTCAGAGTGTCCACTACATAGAACAGGTTGGTAAAATGGAACAGGACAAATATTGGTTTGGATGTTTTAAGAACAGCCTGTAAACACACCACATGAACTAGTGAATGGTATTCTGGCAAAACTGGATGGGCATTGTTGCCCATGCTTGAAGTACTGATATGTGTGTATGTTAGGATGGAAATATACTTATAACAAATAAGAAACTAAAAGGGTCTCATAATTTAAAGTCTATGGACTGTATAAACATGCTTGGAAGGAGCTAATACTAAGAATATGCATTACAGCTTGTGGTCTCTCAAATAACTAAGCAACAGCCAAAAAAAACCCCACACAGACAATAGTTATGTAATGTATGATTTTAGTAAATCTAGACATAAAATATATAATCATCATATAAGATAAAGCAGTCTGCTCAATTTAGATATTAAAGATATGATTTAATAACATGGGCTTGTGTATAATAACACTACTGTCTTAACCTGTCATAAATGACATATACTACATTCAACATCAAGGGGAAGCATGATAATTTTCTTATACAAGTAAATATGCATAACAAGTCGTGTAATTGCTTTAACTTGGATTGTAGTTTTTGTAACCCATCGTGACTATATACAATACTTAAGTGGTTATCAAGATAACTAATGTTTTATACATGACATCAAACTGACAAGTTGTTCAGGAGAAACAATAGAAGCCTCAACTTGAAATGTCACAGAATGTAACAATCATATTCTGAACAAATAGTATTAAACTGACAACAAACAGTTTAATAACATGGGCTGTTGTATAATAACACTACTGTTTTAACTTGTTTTAACTTGTCATAAATGGCAAACACTATTGAACATCAAGGAGAAGCAAGATGATTTTCACATATAAGTAAACGTGCATAACAAGTCATATAATTGCTTTAACTTGAATTGTGGTTTTGTAACCCATCTTGACCATGCATGATACTTAAACTGTTACCAAGGTAACTAATGTTTTATACATGACATCAAACTGACAAAGTTGTTCAAGGAAAACAATAGAAGACAACTATTAATGTCAAAGAATGTAACAATCACATTCTGAAAATATAATATTAAATTGACAATAATCACTCAGTTTAAACTTTGCTGATTATACAAAATAGAATGTTGCCATTTAATTCTAAAAACTTTCAGTATATGTCATAAAATGGCAATTTATGAATACGGGAAGGGAACTTGTAATCATTAATCACAATAAGAGAATTTGTTGTTTTTAGCCTATAATTTCACTCATTTTATAATAAGAAATGACAGATATGAAAATCCTTATGCGGAGGAAATGGGGGGAAGAGGGATGCACTGATAATTAAAAAGCACTAACTTTCATCAATGTTCACATAAAACAAACCTGATGCTTTAAGTAAGTTAGCAACAAAGTGATTACTTAAACAAACAATGAAATATAACTTCTGATATATCCAGTAAAATACATTGCATTATAAACATTATTACCATCTATTTATATTAAGTAATACGTTTTGAAAGACTTCATCAATAAGGGTGAATATGTTAAATAACTCTGTGCTATAATCTTTTACTGAGGTTTTATATATGATACATCCTACTTTACTGTGATTGAATTGCTTGTCATCTATCTTTCATGTAAGTATTAATTGCTTATACAATAAGTAGACATTTATATTGCATTAGAATTCATTTTAATCTACAATAGTACTATATCTGTTCAACATAATATAAATATTGCTTATTCCTATTACACATATTCTCCATATGATAATTCAATTTATGGAGCTCAGATGTTCTGGATTGTCACGGTATGAGTGATAATCTGATGGACTTAGGTTTATCCAACAGATTAGGAATGATTTTCATTCCATGGCTATTGCAGATCCTAGTTTTGTTAACATTTATTAATATAAATGTGTTATTTCACAAAAACATTTTTAGTATGCCTGACCAAAACATTACTTTATTGGTAAACAATCAAAGTATAAAACTGATAATTTCCTTTAAAAGCTCAAACATATACTATATACTTCTCAGAGCAAAATGTTAAATAGTCACAATAAAACAAAAATATATAATAACCTAAGATGGATTTAACGTCATTATCTTTAAATACCAATGGCTTAAAAAGTCCTAGCAAGAGTTCAAATCTACTGAAATATTTAAAACTGAACAAAGCACAAATTGTCTTTCTTCAAGAAACTCATTTCAAAACAAGTGACAATTACAAATGGAATCCTAAGGAATATATGATATTGGTGCAATCCACTTATAAGACAAAGACAAAAGGGGTTAACAGTTTTATGGAAAACAAATGTGATTAACCCAGAAATCATTTATAAGTATGAAGATAAAGAAGGCCTTATGGGATTAGTAATAGTTAGATATAATAACAGAATATGGACCCTAGCCAATCTATACTGGTTCCTGGGCTTTGGAACAGGAACTGTTAAAAAACACTTGGATTTTTAACTGTATATCTGATATTTCTGAAACTACAAATAAAAATATACTGCGTACATCTGCTGTATCAAAAGCTTTAAACAAGTAGGTAGAATCATTTCATCTTGTAGATAATTTCAAATTTAAAGAAGATGAATATTTGTTGTTTTCCAATCAAGATCACAGATTTGGTACCCAGACTAGAATCGATAATATATTTGCTGCCCATGATGTACACACTAAAATCATTAATTTCTCAATCACTCCCTGGCCCTTTTCAGATCACAATTCATTGATACTAAAACTTCAAAATGGGTACAAACCATTAATCTTTAACTCCAGAATTCCAGCATATATAACTAAAATTAAAGAGTTAAAACCCTGGCTATTTATCTGAGTTATAGTTCTTCTTAGATATTAATTACACCACAGAGATAAATACAATAATGATATGGGATTCATTAAAAGCTTACATATATGGTAAAACTCTAACTTGGTTTAACACAAAATCAGAGAATGGGATTATGAATTATTAGATCTACAATCCAAACTTTTGTCAGTAAAAGCTGAAAAAAATCTAAATCATGTGGAAATGAAAAAGAAAGTAGAAGTATTAAACAATAAATACAATGAAATTCTAACACATAAAACTAGTTTAGCTTTGGAAAAACTGAAAATTAATACCTTGGCCACTTCTCCCAAATATCTACATAATTTATCCACAAGAATCAAAATACACTCAAAAGCTAATAACATTAAAAGTATCTTCCATAAAAAGAAAGGGAAAAATGTCTCAGATATAGGTGACATTTTTGATGCCTACAGAAACCACTATATGGAACATTTCCAAAAAGAAAATATACATATCGATCAATTAAATCTAGATGAAAAATGTTTTAATATAAAAAAGAAAATGCCAGAAAAATTAAAACTAAATCTGCAAGCACCCATATCCTACAAAGAAATTATAGATACAATAAAAGAGGGTTCATAGGTTCATAGGTAAGTACTAGCCTATTGGCCCGAGGGCCTACATAAGCCTAGCCAACAAGGTTCCCTGGCTTACGCCACCCAAGAAAGCTATTTTCCTGTGCCACTGTTGAGCAGAGACACATAAGTGATCCCCGGGGTGTATTTCCTATATCCCATCCACTCATCAAGATTTTTCTTGAAGAGTGCTAATGAAGAACTTTGCTTGACATAGATAGGTAGCCTGTTCCAGAGTATGAAAAGTCTCTGGGACAGGAATCTATCCCTCCAGCATGTCCTGTTTATTGTGGTGACAAGGTTTAGGTCCCTAGAGCATGTAGCTCAGAGGGATTGGGATTTCTTAAGGTGTAGTATGTCCAACAGCTCTGGGTTTGACATAGCTTTATATGTTTGGCAGAGATCACCTCGGAATAGGTGATGTGCTATGGAGTAAAGCTGGAGTTTTTTGAGACGGTCAGTGTAGGGCATCTGTTTGAGGCCAGTAATCCTCTTTGTGAGGTACTTCTGTGGCCTTTCCAGCTGCTGCAGATGTCTTGTGAGGTACATCCCAAAAGGGGCTTTGTACTCTATAATGGGTCTAATGAGTGTCATGTAGAAGGAAACAATGACCTCTTTTTTCCTGGATGAGAACCCTTTTATGATGAGGTGCACCACGTAGAAGGACTTCCTGACTACTGTGGCGATGTGACTATCAAAGGACAGACTACTGTCCACCTGGGTCCCAAGATCTCTTATCACACATTTAGTGTTAAGTAGACTGCTGTCTATGTAGTAGTTCATGGGTACAGAGTTTTTACCAAAGGGGATGACAATGCACTTTTTGGCATTGCGCTTGAGGCCATGGCTCTGACACCTGGCATCTGTCTCAGCGAGGCCCTTCTGCAGGATTTCCACATCATTTGGGGACTCGACTATGGCTCCTAGTTTGCAGTCATCTGTGAACTTCATTAGCCAGAGGCCTTCTGTGTTAGCCTGTACTTCAGAGAAGTAGATACCAAACAGGAGAGTGAACCCTGTGGTACTCCACTTGTCACTGGTATGAAGTCAGATTTGGAGTGTGCAACTTTTTCTGTGTGGGTTCTGTCAGTGAGCCAGTTGGCAACCCATCTTGTGATGTAGGGAATTATACCTAGTTTAGTGAGTTTAGCTATAATTCCAGAATGGGGGGTGGTATCGAAAGCCTTGGCGAGGTCAAGATAGGCTGTGTGAATCACCTTACCCTCATCTACGGCTTTAGTGACTGCCTCAAAGAAGTCGATCAGGTTCAGGAGGCATCATCTGCCTTTCACAAACCTGAACTGGGTGGGATCCAGAGTTTGGAGGTTACCAATATCTTTGTTTATGAGTTCCATGATGATACATTCCATGGCCTTGCAGACCAGGCTCATCAGGCTAATAGGGCAATAGTTCCCAGGATCAGTGGTGGCTCCCCCTTTGTGGAGTGGGATAACTGTTGCTGTATGCCATTCAGTGGGCACAAAGCCTGATGTGAGGCTATGATTGAATATGGTGCTTAGGTGTGGAGCCAGTTCATTCTGAAGTTCGTTTAAAATGCAGCCTGGGATGTTGTCCAGTCCCATGGATGCTGTGTTTATGGCTTTAGAGAGTGTAGCTTTTACCTGTGTAGTTGTGATTACAGGGACTCTGCATTCTTCCTGTATAGATATGGGCACTTTAGGGGGTGAGGGGTTGTAAAGTTAGCACTGAATCTATCTGCCAGGATGTTGGCAATATCAGTTGGTTCTGTAATTTTCGTGCCATTGTGCTGTAACTCAGAGCAGATCTGGGTGTTGCCATTGAGATTCTTGACATAGCTACAGAATGCTTTGTGGCTGTCCTTAGAATCAGTGGTGAGTTTGTTTTCATAGCTAACTTTAGAGGATCTTATAAGGGATCTCAGCTTCTTGCTGAGGCTGACCAGGGAGCTCCTCCACTCATGGGATTTTACTCTCTTTTGCAACAATTTCTTCCTTCTGTTGTACAGTTTGTTTATGGCAGGGGACCACCAGATTGGCTTCCTTTTTTTGGCAGATAGTGCCTTGGTTCTGTTTGGGATAGCATGATCCATGCACTCGTGTAAGTGCTTATAGAGTGCATTTGTGTAGGATTCAGCAGTCATAACTGTATTGTCTATCTGCATGGGTGTCATGAAGTTCACCACTTCTGTCTTAAGAAGCATGAAGTTGGCTTTGGAGAAATTTTTTACCATGGTTTCCTTAATTGGGGGTGGGGTGGGATGTGGATATCAAGGGTGATTAGCTTATGGTCGGATCGAACCACTGAGGAGTTGACTTCAGGTGTGGAACACCGGTCAGTCATGTTGGTTATGACTAGGTCTAGGAGATTGTTGCCCCTGGTGGGGGTGTGGATAAGTTGATCCAGGCCATTGGAGTTTATGAATTCCAGAAAACATTGTGTGAAGGAGTTGGCACATGAGTAGTTTTCCCAGTTAATGGTGGGGTAGTTGAAATCACCCATTATTAGGGTGTTTGGTTGAACCCTAATATTTTCCAGTACATCAAGAAAAAAGGATTGGGAATCCTGGGACATTGTGGGGGATCTGTAGCAAGCTACAATTTGGATTGCAGTTTTGCCCAGAGTTAGTTGCACTTGGATAACCTCGGATGCATTATGCTGAGCAACTAGCCTGAAGGTGTGAATATCCTTAATGAGTATGAACACAACTCCACATTTGGTGTTCCGGTCCATGTTACATGGCCAAAAAGTGTGGTATGATTTATAGCCTGGTAGTGCAGGGGTGCTCTCTGGAGCCTTGAACCAGGTCTCAGTCACTGCACATATATCGATGTTCTCCATTTTAAGGAGTGCCTCGAGTGAGTGCATTTTGAGATTTAGACTTTTAGCATTGAATAGAATTACCCTCAGTTTTAGCTTGTCTGTTCCTGTTACAGTGATGAATTTGTCATTTGAACCTTGCCTAAAAAAGACACTATAGGGGCGGCAAGAGCCTTAACCAGTATCTGGAATCCCAAGGGCGACAGGTGTAAGCCATCTCTGGCAAAGCATCATGGTCTGTCGACCATGTCATCCCAAGCAGACAGATACTGGATCCCCTTAGAATGACACCAGAAGTTTAGCCAACTGCTAAAGTCAATCATTTTGTCCTTGTACTGTGGTATCATTCTGGGCAATGGCAGAATGCTACTCAGGGCTAGGGTCATACCTGCTTGGGCTACAAGATCAGAGAGCTCTTCCATGTCTCTTTTCATGTAGTCCAGGAAGGTATGTCTCAGGTCATTCACACCATCATGGACAATGACATAGATATATTTGTACTTGTTGTGGAGTGACCTGAGTGCGTGGGTTATGTGGCGGATCCTGGCACTCGACAGGCAGCTGACAGTAACCTTCTCTTTGTTTAGCCTGGTGAGTGGGTCATCAGTGTGCCTGACTATAGAGTCACCTATGACTAGTGTGTTGGATACATTGTTTTGCCTTATTGGCTGTGGTTGAGTGGCACACTGAGTCTGTGGGCTATGTGTCATTTGGGTTGTGTTGGGGGTGGAAGTTGCTTGCGTTTCTGCTTTGGAGGTCTCTGTTGCTTGGGCAGATTATTATTGAGAGCCTCCGTAAATGTTTTTGTGTTTCTATGTGTGGATTTTGGTGGTGTTGATTTAGTGTGACTATATGATAAGTGTGGTGTGGTGCAAGTGTTTACCTTCTCCTCTTGAATGTCAAGTTCAGTCTTGGTTGGAGAGAGCTTTACCTCCAGTTTGGCTAGATAAGTGCATCTCTCACAGGTTGCAGTGTTGGGTGGTAGGAGGAGAAGGTTGCCTGTGTACATGAGGCAATTTCTACATTGCCCCAAGATGCCCAGATTCATCAGATAGACAGGAGAGAACACTGGGAGCTGACCCTTGGACATGCCTAAATAAAAAGCTATTTTCCTCTAGATAAGTGAGGAAAGTGAGTACAAGGGCTGTTTTTCTCTAAACAAATGAGGAAAGTAAGTGCAAAAACTGTTTTCCTCTAGGTAATGAGGAAGGTTGAGTGCTATAGTAATTAGTAGCTTATTTAGTGCTTACAACAAGTTCTGAACAAGTGCTGAGCACGGATAAGCAAATTCAAGTGCTAAAACTTAGACTCTGTATCTGCACTAGACTAGTTACAGGAAAAAAAAACAAGTGCAAATGCGGGCTTTCAAATCAGAAAGTTGAGAGAGAGGGAAAAGATTGTCCAGACAGCCAATAACTACAATTTCTGGGCCAGAGTCACTCGTTATGTGGTAGACAGGTTGCCTAGTGCTTACCACTCCCACTGACAAGCTAGAAGGCTTCCCTCCAACACAGAAAGGCTTGGGGGGCTCAGAAGCTTACATACAAATCTGTATCTGGACTACACTAGTTACAGGAAAGGTAGGAAACAGACTTATAGTTTTTTTTTGTTTTGTTTTGTTTTTACAGAAAAGTAGCTAAAACAGCAGTAAAAACAATTTAAATGAGACTTCAGTATGTAGCAATATTTGACCAAACACAGTTTAAAAAATGCAATTAAATTAAAAATGACTAAAAACAAGTGCAGAAGGAGTGTATTAGGTAGAATATGGTAAATAGATGGGACTGGAGGGAGTGTCCCAGATCAAATCTACAGTGGGTAAAAATAATAAAGCTCCAGGTATAGATGGCATAATTATGGAAATATATAAACTTTTTCCTTCAAAGATACTATCCCTCTTCCATAAAATTCAGTCACAATCTTTAATACCACCCTCTTGGAGATATTCCTTAATCACCCCATCCCTAAAGGAAAACACATCTCTAAACCTCTGTACCTCATATAGGCCTATATCATTATTAAATAATGATTATAAGATATTTATGACAATATTAACTAACAGAATGAAAATACCACTATCCAAAACAATAAATAATGATCAAACTGGATTTATATATCATAGACACACATATGCCAGTATTAAAAGAATAATTTATCTTATAGATTATGTTTATAAAGAAAATAAAGAAACAGTCATAATTGGTTTAGATATATAGAAAGCATTTGATTCCCTAAATTGGGACTATTTATTCAAAATCCTAATGTTATTTGAATTTCCTGCATCCTTTGTTCATCTACTAAAGAATTTATATACAAATAATTTAACATATGTCAAGTTAGGTCCTTTTACCTCTGAATTTATACATATAACCAAAGGCACTAAACAAGGATGTCCCATGTCACCAATTTTATTTGCTCTGGCTATGGAAATATTGGCAGATTCAATTTGTAACAATATAAAAGTCAAAGGAATAGCTGTTTATAAACAATACAATTCTAAAGTAATGCTATTTGTTGATGACATAATATTACTCATCATCTTCATCATCTTCTTTCGGCTGTTCCCATTAGGGGTCACCACAGCGGATCATCTGTTTCCATTTCTAACTGTCCTCTGAATCTTGTTCTGTCACACCAGTCGCCTGCATGTCCTCTCTCACCACATTCATAAACCTTATCTTAGGCCTTCCTCTTTTCCTCTTACTTGGCAGCTCCATCCTTAGCATCCTTTTCCCAATATACCCAGCATCCCTCCTCAGCACATGTCCAAACCAACGCAATCTTGCCTCTCTTGCTTTGTCTCTAAACTGTCCAACCTGAGCTGACCCTCTAATATACTGATTCCTAATCCTGTCCATCCTAGTCACACCCAGTGCAAATCTTAACATCTTTAACTCTGCCACATCCAGCTCTGACTCCTGCCTTTTTGTCAACGCCACCATCTCCAACCCATATAACATAGCTGGTCTCACTACCCTCTTGTAGACCTTCCCTTTCACTCTTACTGGTACCCGTCTGTCACAAATCACTCCTGACACTCTTCTCCACCCATTCCACCCTGCCTGTACTCTCTTCTTCTCCTCTCTTCCACACTCACCATTACTCTGAACTGTTGATCCCAAGTACTTAAACCCATCCATCATTACCAACTCTACTCCCTGCATCCTCACCATTCCTCTACCCTCCCTCTCATTTACACACATATATTCTGTCTTAGCCCTGCTGACCTTCATTCCTCTACTCTCTAGAGCATATCTCCACCTCTCCAGGGTCTCCTCAACCTGGTCCCTACTCTCACTACAGATCACAATGTCATCTGCAAACATCATAGTCCACGGGGCCTCCTGTCTAATCTTATCTGTCAACCTGTCCATCACCACTGCAAATAAGAAAGGGCTCAGAACTGATCCTTGATGTAATCCCACCTCCACCTTAAATGTATCTGTCACTCCCACCGCAGTCCTCACCACTTTCACACTACCCTCGTACATGTCCTGTACCAGTCTTACATACTTCTCTGCCACTCCCGACTTTCTCATACAATACCACAAATCCTCTCTAGGCACCCTGCCATATGCTTTCTCTAAGTCCACAAAGACACAATGCAACTCCTTCTGGCCTTCTCTGTATTTCTCCAGCAACACTCTTAGAGCAAACATTGCATCTATAGTGCTCTTTCCTGGCATGAAGCCATACTGCTGATCACTAATCATCACCTCCCTTCTTAACCTAGCTTCCACTACTCTTTCCCATAACTTCAAGCTGTGACTGATCAATTTTATCCCTCTGTAGTTACTGCAGCTCTGCACATCACCCTTATTCTTAAAGATAGGTACCCAAACACTTTTTCTCCACTCCTCAGGCATCCTCTGACTTTCCAAAATTTAATTAAACAATCTGGTTAAAAATTCCACTGCCATTTCTCCTAAGCACCTCCATGCTTCTACTGGTATGTCATCTGGGCCAACAGCCTTTCCATTCTTCATCCTCTTCAAAGCTGTCCTTACTTCCTCCTTGCTAATCTGTTTCACTTCCTGATTCACTATCCCCACATCATCCAACCTTCCCTCTCTCTCATTCTCTTCATTCATCAGCCCCTCAAAGTACTCTTTCCATCTACTCAACACTTTTCTTGCTTGTGAGTACGTTTCTCTCACTATCCTTTATCACCCTTACCTGCTGCACATCTTTCCTAACTCTGTCCCTCTGTCTAGCCAATTGGTACAGGTCCTTTTCCCCCTCTTTAGTGTCCATTCTCTCATACAACTCTCCATATGCCTTAACCTTAGCCTTCTCCACCTCTCTCTTTACCATACACCTCATCTCCTTATACTCATGTCTACTTTCTTCATCTCTTTGACAATCCCACTTCATCTTCACCAGCCTCTTCCTCTGTATACTCTCCTGTACTTCCTTATTCCACCACCAGTTCTCCTTGTCCTCTTTCCTCTGTCCAGATGTCACACCAAGCACCTTTCTAGCAGTCTCCCTTACTAGCTCTGCTGTAGTTACCCAGCTATTTGGTAACTCTTCACTGCCTCCCAGTGCCTGTCTTAATTCTTCCCTGAACTCCACCTCACAATCACCCTTTTTTAACTTCCACCATTTAATCCTTGGCACTGCTTTCACACTCCAACTCCTCTTCTTGATCACCAACGTTATCCTACAGACCACCATTCTATGCTGCTTAACTACACTTTCCCCTGTCACCACTTTACAGTCTCCAATCTCCTTCAGACTAGCCCTCCTACATAGGATATAATCCACCTGTGTGCATCTTCCTCCACTCTTGTACGTCACCCTATGCTCCTCCCTCTTCTTAAAATACGTATTCACCACAGTCATGTCCATCCTTTTCGCAAAATCCACAATCATCTGACCTGCATTCCTCTCCTTAACACAATACCTCCCCATCACTTCCTCATCCCCTCTGTTCACTTTGCCAACATGCCCATTGAAGTCCACTCCAATCACTAGTCTCTCACCCTTGGGTACACTCACCACCACTTCATCCAACTCACTCCAAAATTTTTCTTTCTCATCCATCGCACACCCAACTTGTGGCGCATATGCACTAACAGCATTCATCATTACACCATCAATTTCAAGCTTCATAAACATCACTCTATCAGACACTCTCTTCACCTCCAAAACACTCTTGGCATACTTTTCCTTTAAGATAACCCCTACCCCATTTCTCCTGCCATCCACACCATGATAGAACAATTTGAACCCACCTCCTATACACCTGGCCTTACTTCCCTTCCATCTGGTCTCTTGCACACACAATATATCAACCTTCCTTCTCTCCATCATATCAGCTAGCTCTCTCCCTATACCAGTCATACTGCCAACATTCAAAGTTCCTACCCTCTCTACTACACTCCTAACATTCCTCTTCTCTTTCTGCCTTCGGGCATGCCTTCCCCCTCCTCTTCTCCTTCAGCCAACAGTAGCACAATTTCCGCTAGCGTTGGCTAACAGTACTGGTGGTGGTCATTGTTAACCCAAGCCTCGACCGATCCGGTATGGAAATATGAAATGTTCTCCACATAAGTCATTTGGCAGAGGTTTTACACTGGATGCCCTTCCTGACGCAACCCTCCCCATTTATCCAGGCTTAGGACCGGCACAAAGAAATGCACTGGCTTGTGCATCCCCAGTGGCTGGGTGACATAATATTACTAACATTATCTAATACAAAAGAGACATTAGAAGAATTAGATAGATTAATGACAAATTTCACATGACTTCAGGACTCCATTTTAATAAATCCAAATCAAACCTTTTTATTTTTAAATAAAAAAAAGAACTACAGACTAAGGGGGATCACATCATAGGGAAACAAAAATCTAACTTAAAATATCTAGGAATTGAGTTATGCAAGGATAATAATGAATTAGTCTAAAAAAAACTACAATAATATCATCAATACAATTAAAATCTCTGTGGAAAAATGGAACAAAATAATATTAACATTTGAATATAAACTACAGTTAATAAAAATGGTTTTACTGCCCAAGATCCTATCAGGGGTGGCTCATGCTATAGAACTGTGGGACTGCAGCCCTCCCACCTGTAAAATGGGTCCCCCACCTGTGCATAAAATAAAGTCCCCAGTCCCCATAGAACATATAAAAATAAAAAAAAAATAAAAAATATCTCGGACTCCACGCATGCGTGCTTAGTTCCTGGCTGCTGTGTTAGGCAGACCAGAACTCCAAGCATGCATGCTCAGGCATTCCTGAGCTCCAGACTGCTCAGTTAGGCAGTCCGGATAGGGAAGGGAGTAAACTCCACCTTTCCAACCCAGAGACCTGTGCGGTGATGACCGCACAAACCATAAGGTCACTAGACAGTATCGCCCGCAGTCTGGACCAATAGCAGGAGGCTCCAGCCTCCTTACATCTCGCGGGAGACCGAGACCAGTATGCGCGGGCTAGTATGGAGGACAGGATTAGGATTGCATTCGCCAGCATGGAGGACAGAGTACAGGGAGAAGATCAGGGAGCTGCAGGATAATGCCAGTATGGAGGACCGAGTACAGGATCACCGTATGGAGATCGGGGAAACAGGATTGCATGGCCGGTGTGTGTGTGTGTGTGTGTGTGTGTGTGTGTGTGTGTGTGTGTGTGTGTGTGTGTGTGTGTGTGTGTGTGTGTGTGTGTGTGTGTGTGGATTTGCAGGTACGGAGCTTTAGCTGTGTGTGTGTATGTGTGGATTTGCAGGTATGGAGCTTTAGCTGTCTGTGGATTTGCAGGTACGGAGCTTTAGCTGTGTGTGTGTGTGTGTGTGTGTGTGTGTGTGTAGCTCTGTGTGTGTGGATTTGCAGGTACAGAGCTTTAACTGTTTGTGTGTGTGTGTGTGTGTGTGTGTGTGTGTGTGTGTGTGTGTATGTGTGTGTGTGTGTGTGTGTGTGTGTGTGTGTGTGTGTGTGTGTGTGTGTGCATTTGCAGGTATGGAGCTTTAACTGTGTGTGGATTTGCAGGTACAGAGCTTTAGCTGTGTGTGTGTGTGTGTGTGTGTGTGTGTGTGTGTGTGTGTGTGTGTGTGTGTGTGTGTGTGTGTGTGTGTGTGTGTGTGTGTGTGTGTGCATTTGCAGGTATGGAGCTTTAACTGTGTGTGGATTTGCAGGTACAGAGCTTTAGCTGTGTGTGTGTGTGTGTGTGTGTGTGTGTGTGTGTGTGTGTGTGTGTGTGTGTGTGTGTGTGTGTGTGTGTGTGTGTGTGTGTGTGTAAGCTAGAGGTTCTCTGGTTGATGCCTTCTGTGTGGAGTCTTCATGTTGTGGGATGTATTAAAAGTTGTACTTCTGTCTCAGAAAATGTAGGCTACACTAATGGAAAGCTTGTTGTTCTATTAACTTTTCAAGAGAATGAGAATAATATTCATATTCAGCTCTTTTCCCAATTTTGTATCTTTCTACCTTTGCTTTGCCCCTGATTCTTGAGCAAAGAAGTTGAAAGTTATAAAGGAAGCAACTGGTAGAGAGCATTACAGTACTGATATTGCTGTTATTGTCTTGTCCCTAGTAAAATATGTAATTTTCTGATCAAGGAGTAATGATTGCAGATGTCTCCAGTGCCATATATTGTTTAGAAAATACATGATTACACAAAACCTGTTGTTACATTAACTGTTTTTTAAAGGAAATTAAATGAAGTATTTAAAAATTCTCACTGATTCTGGGTGTTTGTTTGCTCACGGTTATAGTTAGGTCTCCAGGTGCCCTGTAAAAAATCCATCTTCTCCAACAAGATAAAAATAACAAACAAGCAAGCAAGCAAACAAACAAAAAAATATAATCTAAAACTGCAGTAAGCTGCTTGCCATTAATGTAAAAAGCAGTTTGCTGCATGTAAATCACCAGGCACATAAGCGCTTCAGCAGTGACTGCAAATGCAGTATCGGCATTCGTTTAAGGAGCCGGTACTGCACTTGGGCTTCTTTGTAACACCTGCAAGATATGTTAGTCTAGACTAAAGGAATTTATTTTACTCCGTGCTTATTAGTGTATTCCAAACTGCTACTAGAGCTTGTCAACAAGGAAAACTGGCTGTACGAGCATACTCCTTTTGGTTTGAACTGATGTTTCTTTACTATTATTTTTTTATTACAAATATTTTTTGGAGACTGAGTTTTGGCAGGTAGGTAAAGGCTCTTAATACAGGTCTCAATGTAACAATGACAGGTTAATGACCATTGTAAGCCAGCTGGTGATGCAGATGAGGATGTTCTGTCTGTGGGTCTGAGCTATGATCACCTTGATGCCAATACCAGCACCATTCTGGGTCCATTGGCATCTATCATGATCCATGGCAAAGAATTAACTGTGCATCTGGCACTATGCATGCCCTATATAGTCATGCCATGAATATATTTATTAGCTGAGGTAATACAACCTAAGAAGAAATTTTACTTTCTACATATACCAAAACCATACCTCTAAACCTTACATTTCCAAAATGTGGAAAACTATCAACTAACAAAATGGTACAAACAGACAAAATGTGAAATTCCTACTCAACTTAGCATCAACTTCAACTTGAAAGCTCTCAGGGTGGTTGAATGTGCTTCTTTATAGTGACAGAAATTATTTCTGTGACTCAATATTATGTACATACCATGCATATTAGCTAAACAATTTTTAACTCTGAGTAGTCAATGTGGAACTACATAGAGCATGGACTTTTAAGACTCAAGATGAGGATTATTCTTCCTAATGATGAACACTTGAAAGGTATGATCCAAGTTTTAGCGAGTCAGTGGCAAATACTTAGATCATGGCTTTTCATAGTTCCCTGCAGTTTATAACTCAATCATAAAGGTTAAAATAAAGAGTAATCATTTGGATCACTGTTGTATACTACCCCCACCTAAAATGCACCCAAAATAGAGAAATCTTATTTGGGAATTGTCTTGGGTTGTTAGGAGCTGATTCTATTCCATAAACCAGACTGTAGTTTGGTGAAGTACTTGTAGCAGACAGGAATGCAGCCAGAAATTTATATTTTGTACTCAGACTTCATGCAGTTGCCCCTGCCATCCACAAACCATTTCAAAATGTAATTAATCTTTAAAATGCTGTCCCTATATACTTCAGAAAGGAACACATTGTCAATGGTTGCACTTGTAACCGTACAAAACCTAGTTTGGCAGGAGTATTCCTGTCAGGTAAGTGTGCTTTGTATAGCTTTATACAGTGGACAGTTTAGACATTCTGTACTCTTTGACCTATAAAGTTTTGGAGGGATGCTCAAAAAAATGTATTCAGTTGAGTACAGAGTATGTCTAGATACACCCCTAGTAGCAGACCCTTTCTACTACCTTGGAAACAATGAATCGATTTGTGGTGCATTCTGCACTTAGCAAACTGTTTCAAAAGGTGTATGACGTGTGTATTTTGGGATAGTCTTGATGTGGCCTTGTGTTATTAAAACAGTCTGAATTTAGCAAGTTATGTTGCTGCCACTGAGTTACTAGACATACACTAATAGCAACTGACAGGACTTGGCTGTAGGACGGATTCAGTAAGGCTGAAAGCCCGCAGTATACAGATTGACAATTGCAATGAATCCAGTGTGTGTGTGTTTTTTTTGTTGTTGTTGTTGTTTTTAAATTCTGCAGTTATGTTGAGTGACTGGCAGCACATGCAATTAAATAAATAAAATAGGCTATATTTATTTTGTCAACAGGAAATTATAGAATTTAAGAAGCTGTCTGCGAACAGATGGTTAGACCTGTTATTGTCATCCACTTTGGTGTAAATTATGTTTTCTGGAATTAAAACTGTAATTGATAAATTGCACTAAGGGTTGAGGGCTGTGTACATCTCTCATCTGACATGATTTATTCAGAGCTGTAGGAGATTTGCCTTCAGAGTTAGCCTTGCTCCTCCTGGATTAATTGATTTTCTTTATAAAGTCAGACATGCTTAAGGGTGCATATATATTATAAGTTTTTTTATCTGAAAACATATTCTATTCTTAAAAGATGAAAGAAAAGAAGAAAGAGAAAGAAACCTAGAACGTGTTTTGGTTTTGGACCTCCTGCTATGATTTTTTTAAAGCCAGTGTTATGTTTTTAATGATCTGAAGTTTGGGTTGTTTGCCCAGCTACATACCTCTCAACTGTACAGATTTTCACAGAATGTCCAGATTTTTACCTCATATCTTTGGTCCATTTTTTATAAAATTGTGGTTTTCTGGTAAATTAATGGCAAATCATTAAAAAATGAAGTTAGAAAACAATGACAGGCGTTTGAGTTTCAGACTTTCTACCCTTGCGAAAATCCATATTAGTGGAAAACATGTCATTCTATCAGCTTACTAAGTTTGTAAGAACAGTAATTAACAATTGTCCCTATTTTTGGGCCTTTGTCCCACTTCTGTGTATGGCTTTGTCCAGATTTCTTGCTCTGAGGTTGAGAGGTATGACAAATGTGTCAGGGTCATCACAGTCAGCCAGAGACATTTCAAATTGTGACATACTTGTTGCACCTCACTCCCCCATGTAGTGACTCTGGATGTGTCCAAGCAAGGCAAGGAGCAGTTATGCAGTGTAAGTGTGCAGAGTATTCCCCCATCCAAGGTAGACACAAGTACAACAGGGGCTTTTCATCTGTTCTTGATTTTGCAGAATGTTCTGGTTTCTGTCATATTTTTATACTGTTGATTTATGTTTCTTATTATTCAGAAAATGCATGCTGTCGCAGTACCCTGTTGCTTTGTGTTTAAGTAGCAATGCTTTAATGACCATCGGGTAAGATTGTCTGAGATTGTAAGATGCAAGTAACCTTTAATAAGCATAATGTTAAATAATTACCAACACTGAAAGCCTTCTTGTTGTTGCCATGAAGAGAATATTTACATAACTAGATAATGTACAAGCCTTAGGTATTGAAATGTATATGACAGTATTTGTAATAAAGGACAGGATTACAGTATTTTCAGAAGCTCATTACATTTGTTGGAGATTTGCAGTCATCTTTGCAGGCTTTACCCATAAACTAAACAAAATGACAATCTATCATTTGTGGTCCATAACCTGTGCAGTAATCCTTTAAGCAATTTATCTTGAGCTTGTTTCTTGTTTGCTGTTCATTTTTTACTTTGATCATGTTTTCCCCATGAAATAAGTAGATAGTTGTTGTCAGGCAGCAGGTCTTTTTTGGATAAGAAACATTTTTACAAGTGGGGGTATCACAGAGATTTCTACTTTCAGCATGTTACTTGGTACTTTTATAAAACTGAATATAAGTTATAATTAGAACTGCAGTGCAAGGAGAAGTTTGTTTTTTATACTTGATTTTGACTAGTATTCCAGTAATGTATTTAAAAAGTAATTTATTTGTTCATGCCTCACAACCTTTTTGTTTCCATCTAGATATTAAGTAAGCTGTCATATAGCCAATGCACTGAAATATTGTTTTTCTTCTACACTTCATTTTGTCTTGATTGGACTCTCGTAATGACAGTTTGGCACCCAGGGCAGCGTATTTAATTAAAATTCCAGTTGTGTTTTTGAGCAAAGCTTCACCCCTTTCCAGTTGGCCACACCTCTTCCCAATTGGCTCCACCCATTCAGCTGTCTCCTGCAGCCCCCCTTTAATTTGAAGTCACCAGCCACCACTGGATCCTATATATATATCCTTGGCAATACAACTGTTACCAGAAAGGAAAAACACTTAAGGAAATAAATTCATGCCTAATAAATTGTTTATGGTTTCCCAAAAGAAACAGAATAGCTTTAATATATCATATCAGACCATGGAAACAGGGAAGATTAAACTTAACTGATATAGAAACATATATAAAAGCATCAATATCTAAAAAATCTCAGATTTGATAAGTCCAAATTACTCTGCATATTGGAAAGAAATACTAACTGCAATATCAATAAATTAATTTTATTTACAAAAAAAAAAATTCAAATAACAGATAAAAACAATTTGCCATGGCACATATTATGTATTAGTATGCAATACAACATAACTAAACCCACTAAAACTCTTATGATTAATTATTGCAGACTCATTTAGGAAAATTATTAATGCAGATATATATTTAAAAATCTGGTTTGATCTTTTAACACCATTTATAGTCACGAAGAACTTTTCACGTAAAATATATAAATTATTAATTCCTGGGAACAGAAAGGATTTGTTTGTTGGCTCCAATGTATCAAAGAACTATAAGTTTCCAATGTATGTATCCGAGAACTAAAAGTTTTCAATATGCAAGTAATAAAAACAAGATACAAAATTCCACAACAGGACTGGCTAACTTTACGGGGTATTCTGTCATATTTGCAAGATTTAAGTAGAATAATTAACAATTCTTAATTTAAAGAAATACCTAAATTTACGAAATACATATATGAAATCATATATAATGACTTTGACATGGGAAACAGTATTTCAAAATTTTACAAAATATTGATAAACTATAAAACAACACCCAAAACCTCATATTGGAAATATATAACAAAAGAACACTCAATACAGTTAACTGCAGATATTAAAACAAATATCTTATTATCAATAAAATATACATCCTATACACAATACTGGAAAGTTTTTAATTGGAAATGTTTGCACAGAGCATTCTTAACCCCAGACAGAATCAGTAAAATTAGTTCTTCCATAAAAGGAATATGTTGGAGATGTGAGCAAGTACACAATGCAGACTGGAACCACATTGTCTTTGACTGTGTTAAAATTAAGCCATTTTGGAATGGTAGTAACAATTTTCTACAAACTTTATTTAATGAATCATTTTATTTAACTAAAGCTCTTATATTATTAAATGTGAATGAAGGTCCTCATTTGAATAGGTCAAACATGTATCTAGTATGGACTATACTTGCAATTTTAAGGAAGTGTATAACAAGAAAATGGAATACAAACACAATACCCACTTTGGAAGACTTCTACAGCCTGCTGAAGACCACAGCATTATTGGAAATTAAAATTAAAGAACTAAGAATTTATCCAAAGCCATTTATCAACAACTCTTGGGGAAAAGTCTTATCGTTGATTGACACTATAGAATAATTGATCAGACACTCTGATAATGGATTGGACATACTTATAAAGTAACTGAATACATTAAGATCTGTTATAGTGTCAGGAAAATGTAAATAGTGTACATAGTTATTTAAGATGGTATGTATAAATACTATGGAATTCATTCAAATGTATTTGAAAAATAAAACAAAATTGAGAAAGAAAAAAAAAATAGAATCTTTGCATATAGCCCTATGAATTACTTGCAGATAGATGGGGAAGGAGAGGAGATAATGAAATATTTTATTTTTCTGGGCTCAAGGATCTCTGCAGATGATGACTGAAGCAAAGAAATTAAAAGGAGTTTTCTCCTTAGAAAGAAAGCTACAGCAAACCTGTTTCAGATATTAAGGAACATAGTTATCATATTGTCAACAAAATTTTCATAAGGCTAAGATGGTTATGGTTTCCCATTAAGAACGTATTGCTGTGAGAGCTAGACTATATGTTAATTACTAATTAATAACATATAATTAATTATTACTATTACTGGGGCCATTTTATTGACCTCACTAGAGGCTTTGATTTTGTCAGTCATTCAATAATCCTAGTTGATCTCATTAAAATAGGCATTAGCAATGACACATGCTCTGGTTCAAAAAACACCTCTCTAACTGCCACTTCTCAGTAAATTTCAACTCATCACCCTATCAGTCATTCTGTAGCAAGTCCCCCAGGTATATTGTCTGCCACCTCTCCTTTTTGACTTAGTCTACCTTTCTGTCCTGCTTTATGTTGATGACATAGTCCTATTCTGCTCCAACCACTCGGTCTCATCTCTTGAACTTGAACTTTATGCTGATTTTTGTGCACTTATTCATTTGGTCAATAGTAAACAATTACTGTTTAATGTCTTCAAAACCAGAACTAGGCATTTTGTAACTGGGCAAAAGTACTCTTATATCTCTATACCTCTGCAAATCTTCGAACATCTGAATAACTCTATTGAAAATGTCACTTCATTCAAATACCTACAGATTTGGTTGGACCCCTTCCTAAAATTCCACCTTCCACTGGAAAACACACACAAAAAAATAAATTCTGTATTATTCTGAGCTAATAGGGTCTGCTCATTTTGACCCAGACCCTGTACTGAAGCCATAGGTAAAAGTATCTTACTGGCTCAGTTAGAATACGGTGTTCCTATGATTGCTGCAGCCTCTAAAAGACACATTTCCACCATTCAATCCATCTCAAAAGCCATATGCAGATTCATCACTCTCTCACCAAGAAATGAACACCTCTACAAAGCCATTAAAAAAGCTAAATGGCCAACCATGAAACAATGTATTGACTTTCTACTCACCTTTCAACTATTTAAACATATCAAGAATGAGACCTTCCCTCCACTAGCCTCCAGTCTATTCAAAGTTGCACCAACATACAACCTTAGAAACCTTAACCACTGAGGTCCTTTCCTCCAAACCCCACAATCTAGGCTTTCAATGCACAGGCCATTATTTTTCAGTCCTTTGTCCCAAACTGTGGAATTCTCACAATTCTTATTTTAAAGATTTTCCTCATACTCCATTTTTATCTCTATGGTCATATCACTTATGCTTTTCCTACCCCTCTTCCCTCGACATAACTTACATTGACTCTACTTTTCTTTGCAATGTTTTAAGCTTACCAACTTTTATATCCAGTTTGTATATAATGCATGCATATACTGTGTTTTGTCAGTTACTATTTATATATTGTCATGTATCTATTGCCTTCATTCCATTAAACCAACTCTGATATTTACATTATATATAAATATACATACATATTGCAATCTGTCACCCCGGGCTAAGACTGAAATAGGTGCAACGGAATCAGTTCTCTACACAGGTTAACAAATTCAATATATATAAATTAAATAAATAAATAAATAGCTAGATAAGGGTGTATGACAGAAAACCAATGATTTTGTACTGAGATGTTGGAGAAGACTTTTAAGAATTCTGTGAACTGCAAGAAGATCAAATAAATCAATACTTAAGATTATAGGGTCATAAGACTTTACTAGGCTATTGGCCCTGAGGCCTTTACAAGCCTAGCCAAAAATTTAGCCTTTGTTCCAACAAGTCAGCACCCTATGCCACTGCCCAGCAGGGGCACAGGTGAAACCCCAGGGGTGTATTTTCTGTTCCCCATCCAGTTATCCAGGTTCTGCTTAAAAAGGGTTAATGAGGTACTCTGCTTTATGTGCAGAGGAAGTCTATTCCACAAAAGGGGGAGTCTCTGGGACACAAATCTGTCTCACCAACAAGTCCTATTGATGTTACAGGCCAGGCTGAGGTCATGCGTACGGGTTACTTGAGTGGAGCTTGACATGCAGCTATGCAGCAGTCCCATCAGGGCAAAGTCTGAGATTGCATGCTTGACAGAGGTCATCTCTGAGGAGTCTGTGGGAAACTGAGTAGAGGGACAGGGCTTTTATCATATCTGTGTAGGGTAGATGTTTGAGGCTCTGGATTTTCCAGGTGAGGAGCCTCACATGCCAAAAGGGGCATTGTACTCAATAATGGGTCTTATAAGGGAAAAATACAGGGATGTTATGATCACCTTGTCCCTGAATGAGATGCCCTTACTAAAAAGGGGCCATGTAGAAAGCTTTCCATACACCGGAGGCAATATGATGGTCAAAAGTCAGTTTGTTATCAACTTGGGTGCCCAAGTCCCTCACGACTGATTGCATGCTTAGGACCTTATTATCAATGTGATAATTTGTGAGGACATCACTCTCCCCAAAACAGATGATGATGCATTTTTTGGCATTCAGTTTGAGGCCATGTTTCTGGCACCAGTCATTTGTTTTGGTGAGACCCTCTTGGAGGATGTCCACATCACTAAGGGAAATGATGACAGCATCCAGCTTGCAGTCATTTGCAAACTTGATCAGCCATAGCCCACTAGATTTGGCCTGCACCTCAGATAAATATATCCCAAAATGCAGAGGCCCCAAGACTGATTCCTGGGGTACACTGCTTGTTATGGGTCTACTACCTGAAGTGGCTTCCTCTATTTTGACTAGCTGGGTTCTATCAGTGAACCAGTTTGCTACCCATCTGGTAACGTGGATTGATACATAGTTGAGAGAGTTTATCTATTATACTTGAGTGCGGAATAGTATTAAAGGCTTTGGTCAGGTCAAGGTAGGTGGTGTGCACCATTTTCCATTCATCTATGGCCTTGGTGACTATCTCAAAGAAGTCAACCAAATTTAAAAGGCATGACCTTCCCTTGACGAAATGAAACTGTGTGGGATCAAATGTCTGGAGGTTGCCAATGTCCTTGTTAATGGGGTCAATGATAATACTCTCAGTGGCCTTGCAGATCAGACTAGTTGGGCTGATGGGTCTATAATTTCCTGGATTGGTGGACACTCCGCCTTTGTGTAAAGGGATGACAGTGGCTGTCCTCCTCTCGTCTAGGGCAAAGCCAGTATTCAGGCTTTGATTGAATAGGATGCCTAGTGATACTGCAAGTTCCTGCCTGAGTTCATATAGGATGCAGCCTGGGATGTTATCGGGTCCCATGGAGGCTGTATTTTTTTGTCTTTGAGAGGGCAGTGATGACTTGCTCCCTAGAGATCAGGTGAGAGGGTAGGCACTGGGGATGTCCTGTTTTACTGATGGGGGGACAGAGGGGTGAAGTTTTCACTGAATCTGTCTGCCGGCAGGTTGGCTATATCTACTGCATTTGTGTATGTAGTGTCTTTGACCACCAGTTCTGAACATATTTGGGTGCTTCTCTTGAGATTGTGGACATATGTGAAGAAGGCTTGTCTTTAGTAGACGCGGCCAGTTTGGACTCAAAGTTTGCTTTGGAGGCGTTCACTAGTACTCTTTTTTTTGCTTGTTCAGGATAAGGAGAGATTGCTTCCAATTAGGCACCTGCTCCTTCTTCATCCTGGACAGCATTTTTTTCCTTTTATTATAGATTCATTAATTGCAGATGTGAGATGTCCACCAGACAGGTTTACTGTTCCTTGAGGAGGAGGATTTCATCCTGTCTGGTATTCCTGATTTCATGCAGCTATATAAATGCTCATATAGTACCTTGGTGTAGGTTTGGACATATGTGCCAGTTCCTATGGAGGGGAAGGGAGCTGTAAAGCTGTTTATACCTTCCCACAGGAGGTTGTAATCAGCTTTGGAGAGTTTTTTTGTTTGACCTTAGCTGGGCGGGTCAGGGGAGATGGTGACTTTGAAAGTGACTACTTTGTGGTCGGATCTTACCAAGGATTATGACACTGTAAGGATCCTGCAGTGGTTAGTCATGTTAGTTAATACCAAGTCCAAGCTATTTTCACCTCTTATGGGGGTGTCAACCAACTGGTCCAAGGCATTTGCATTGACAAAATCAAGGAATCTCTGGGCATGTGTGTTTTGGCATGAGTATTTCTTCCAGTCTATGGCTGGATAGTTAAAGTCGCCCAGGATCAGGGTAAAGGGTTGAATCTTGATAGATTCAAAGAGGTCCAGATTGGTGGAGTGGGCATCTTGAGTCAAAGTTGGAGGCCTATAGCTAGCTATGATTTGAATAGGGGTCTAGTCAATTTTTAACTGCACCTGGAGAGTTTCTTGTACATCATACTGTTTGACCAGCCTATAGGTGTGTATGTCTTTCATATATATTGCAACTCCACCTCCTTTTGTTTTGCTGCCCATGGTTTGGGGTCTGAATGAATGATAGGATGAATAACCTGGTATGGCTGGGGTGTTTTCCACAGTTTGAACCGGGTTTCTATGACTGAATAAATGTCAGATTCTTCCAGGGTTAAGAATGCTTGCAATGAGTGCAGTTTCATGTTTAGACTCCTAGAATTAATAGCATGACCTTTAATTTTCATTTTGATGAAATTTTCATGTTGGTAGTTTTGACCTCAATGCATTGCCTTAAAAAGGCACAATGGGGGAGGCAAGAGCCTTTGTCAGGAGCCTGAAGCCCAAGGGAGACAGATGCAGGCCATCTCTGGCAAAGCATTGAGGTTTGTCAGTCATGTCATCGCAGGCTGTCAGGTATTGGATCCACTTGGAATGACACCAGAAACTAAGCCAATTGTTAAAGTCAATCATTTTCTGTTTGTATTGAGTATTGGATCCCCTTGAAATGACACCAGGAACTAAGCCAATTGTTAAAGTCAATCATTGTCTGTTTGTATTGAGGCATCATTCTGAGTGACGGTAGAATGCTACTTAAGGCTAGGAACATACCTGCCTGGGACACATATTCAGTGAGCTTGATCATGTCTCTCTTCATATAGTCCAGGGAGGTTCGGCTCAAGTCATTCACTCCAACATGGATTATGACAGAGTCATAACATTACCTGTTGAGATACTTGAGTGCATTGGTGATATGATGGATTCTGGCACCCAACAAACAACTAACTGTGACTTGCTCCTTATCCAGCCTGGTGAGGGGCACATCTGTGTGTCTCACAATGGAGTCTCCTATGGCTAATATGTTGGGTTTATGTTTAGACCATAGTGGCTGTGAGACACAGGTGTGTGGATTATGTGTGGTCTGTGGTGTGGTGCGCAGTGGAGTTCCCATGCCTTTTTGCCTCAGAGGTCTCTTTTGTTTGGGTATGTTTTAGTTGAGGACCTCTGCATATGTGGGGGGTGTTGTGTAGATGTGGGTGGTGTTTGAGGTGTGGTGTTTGTGTTGACAACCTTCTCAGTGTCACATATTCTGGCTTGTGGGGGACAGAGAAATGACACTAGGTACTTGATGTAATTGCATCTCTCACAAATTGTGTTCCTAGGTGGTAGTGGTAGAGGATTGTCTTTGTACATGAGGCAGTTGTTACACTGTCTCAGGATGCCCATATCAACTAGACTGGCAAGAGAAAATGTAGGAAATTGTCCATCCATATTTGACAGAAATTGAAAGAGAGAGGCCAGAAAGAGCTAAGCGGGTAAAGGGAAGAAGGTCTAAAAGTAGTACCACTAGATGATAACACAAGTGCTGCTAAGGGAAAAATTGTAGCTGGAATACCTCAAAAAGGGTTAAAAACCATGCAGCTAAACCTCTGGATGCAGCAGACCTGCATGTAGACTATGCTACTCAATTTTAAGGTTAAGAACACAGTAAAAAACTCCAAAAAAGCACAGATTAACCACTTGCAGTCAAAAGAACAGAAATCATAGTAAGAAAAAAATACAGTTAAACAGTAATTAAATGCAGTAAAATGCAGTTAAACAGTAATGAATTGCAATAGATAGCAATTAAATATAGTTAATCAGCAGACTGCCTTAAAACAGTAGCTCACAATCACAACACGAAGACAGCACAAAGAAAGCAGCAATTCAATAGAATACTGTCATCAATTTAATAAGGCTACCAACAAGCAATAATAAATGCAGCAAGCTAAATGCAGTTGAACTCCTAAGCACAAGCAGAAAAATGGAGTAGGAAGAGGTACAGTTTTTTTTTTAGTAGAAAGTGAGGAGACAGAAGCTAATAAGATAATTCAAGATTGAGAAGTTAAAGGGATGGACCTTTTCAAAGTTTTCATTATAAACAGTTGAATGAGCTGATGTAATGTGATTAGGGGGAGTGTCCAGCATCAACTTCACACTAGAGGCGGGCGACTCAAAGCCACCAAGCTACTGGGAGGGTGGGTAGGATCTAAACACAGTTGTACAGTTTAAACAGATATGCTGTAAAACAGAAGTGCAGAAAACAGTTGAAAATAAGCACTTACCTTTTTCCATTATCACAGCAGAGCAATGGCAGAAGGCCTATCTCACTGCAGCTTTGAGCAAACAAGTACAAACAGGTTTAAAACACTGGCTATTTAAGACAGAGAAACAGGACACCAGCCAAATTATCCAGTCAAATAACACAGCCTTGCAGGAATCTAGATTGAATTCTCCCTCCCATGAATAAACAGCTAGGCCTCTCTAGACAAAAGATTTCACTACAACCTCCAAAGGTCACAAACAGTAATAGATATTCAGCTCTGTGCTAGTGTTTCCAAGTACAGCAACACGTAAAAATAACAGACAAAAAAAGGAGACTTAAAAAAACAGTTGTACAGGTTAAACAGATATGCAGTAAAACAGAAGCACAGAAAACAAAGGAAATAATTCCAGACTGTTCACTGTAAGGTCTGATATTTAAACCAATACTTAAATACTTTGTCCATATAATGCAAAGATAGATTTCATTAGAGAATGCAACTGATGAAGGGAAAGAGTGAAGTCAAAACCAAGACAGGAATAACAGTGGGCACTGTTAGTAGATAGTATTACTGAAGTAATGAATACAAATTTGTAAGGACTTAAGCAGTTGCTGACAGGCAGGTCAGGAGTGTCTGGTATGCTAAAAAGCTTTAGATCAAGAAGAGCCTGACTTGGGCTTCCCAAAATGACTCCACACTGATCAACAGCTTGATTAGAGCTCATCCAGTGTGCAAAGAGAAAATGTGAAGTAAAGCAAATACAAATTTTCAGATTAGTAAAATTCAGTAACTAGCTAGAAAATGCCCTGCCTGGATGCCAGCAAAGAAGAAATTTGGAGACAGTAAGAGAAAATCAACGTGGAGGGCGTTCTCGTACTACAGGCGAACAAATGGCCAAATAGTTTGCAAGCCCAGCTATAACAGTCTATCACCAATCTCTGCCACTGGGCCTCAACTAATAAACTGTCAATGTACTGCAAAATATTATGCTATGCTATTATCATCTCCTCACAAATACCTTCATTTACCTACACCTACACTTTCAGATTACCAAATCAAAATCATACCCACTGTCACCAAGTATAATTAGTTCTTATCCTTGATTGTTCTCTTACCTTCTCTACACATATGAATAATATTGCTTTCAAAATCCTTTCCCAACTGAAGCTATGTTACAGAATTTTTCATCTCTTTTCTCCTGTCACTAGACTGGCCATAGCTACAAATGTTCTCCTCCTCAAAACAGAATACTGTCTTCTACTCTTGACTTTTCATTCTTCCCACAAGACTAAGGAACTACAGACCGCTATAAACAATACCTGCAGATTTGTGATTCTTACTGATGCCCACACTCATCATACACTTCTACAGAAAGTAGTTTGGCTCCCTGTTTAAAAAATGAAACAAATATTGGCATTAGCGTTCTAAATTCTATTAGAGGAATTAGAAGACAAAGCATGCAGATAAAACATGAGATGTTCTTATATACCAGCTATATCTAAGGAACAAGCTGCATCAGTTTTATGAAAGTATATATAAGCAACTGGACTGATTTTCGACAGTGGAATTTATTAATTTAGAGCACTCGTGTGTATTCTCCAATTCTGGTCATGGGAAATCAGCCAAGACCTATACTGGTAAATATATAAACATACCATCAGAAAGAGCTGCTCCTGACAAAACTGCGGCAGAATTGAAAGATATTAAAAATCTGGAACAGTAGAGTGCTTGTGGAAAATGATTACTCGCAGTACGCCAGACAGAAGAGAATCAGGTTTATACCCTCAATCATGGAATATTGAAAGGCAGGTGTGAAATTCAAGCTGCTGTATCAGCTATCTTCAGGTTATTTTTCTCAGGAGATCAAAGACATTTTTGGATGCACTACATGCTACAGGCTAAAAAGGAAATAAAAAGTTTATCCAACAAAGACTGAGCCAATAAGTAGAAAAATACACTGCTCCTCACTCTACTGGCAATAGAAAATCCCACAGATAGTCTTTAACAGTGAAACCTTTAGCATTGTTCCAAACGAAAATGCTTGACTGCCAGAAAAAAGCACAAGAATTGACAAAGTATCAAGAGTACATTGAGTCTAAACCAGATATTGGTGCTGGGAGGTGAAGTTGATCAGGAAGGCTAACAACATTGTGAAATTTGTGAATAAATGGGAGACCATTAAGCATCAATTCTATCAATTCTATTGGATATAGGAATGGACATGTGAAATATGGCTTTCTGGTATTTATTTGACTGTGTTAAACTGGTGGGTGAGCTTTAAAACATATACCTCACTTTATTTCAGTAATTGTTAGAAGGACACTGAAGAGACTGAAGAAGTTAACGATAAAAAAAAAACAGTTTTGTTCTGATTAATATTTGTATAAAAATGTAATTATGTAAATTACATGTTATATTGTAATACATTTTGTATAGTATACAGTCAGGGGTATTTTATATCTGAGGTGGGGAAGTCTCATTAGTGATTGCTATACATGTTAAAAGTATTAAAGCAGAAAAGGAATTTTTCTTATTTGTAAGAGATCTATGCCTTATACTGCAACAGGGTAAAAAGGCTGGAGAGAGGCAAGTTAAAGTTAATATAATGCTGTTTTCTTGGGATGGTGGGAATGTAAAATTGTATTGATTACATTATATGTAAAATTAAGATAATCATTTCTCCTGTTTTACAGAGGTGGGTCAATAAAATAATATCATTGGTTTAAGCTATAGATAATGTGATTAACCAAATGGGTTTGAAAAATATGATAAAGTGCTGAAAAGCATGGAAAATTGCATTTATTTAATTGTAATCATGAAAAGACTGAATACTGTATGCTGAATGAAACATACAAGCTACAGTATAATTAACATTTTAAGGTACACTGGCAAGTGGTTCAGTACAAAAATGAGGTTTGAAACCATAGGGAGTGAATAAGTTGTGCAACAATTTGCCTCTCTTGCAATCTAAATACTTTAATGCTTTTAATATAACAAGCAGCAAACAAATAAATCCAAACCATCCCAGAAGTTGAAAATGTTGAAACGCAGGTGCCCAGTAGGAAGATAGCTGGAATAAAGAAGCTCAACCACGACAAAGTAAAATCTTTTTTAATACAAAATGGTGAGCGCTTTCGCAATGGTAACCACTGCTTCATCAGACAGTTCATTCAAACAGCAACAGCACTTAAATACTTTAATTCATTACTAAAACAACCAATCCTGCCACTCAAAATTAATTCAGCACTTGGCAATCAATTAATTACTATGGTTACTTTTTATCCTTAGTTCATTGCTGAAGTCAGAAAAACTCTGTTTAAAAACCACATGCACAAAATGTAAAGACCTGTGGATAAATATAAATAAAATACAAATAAAATACAAACAAAATACAAATATAAATAAAATACTGACTTTTTTAGTAATTAATTGATTGCCAAGTGCTGAATTAACTTTGAGTGGTAGTATTGGTTGTTTTAGTAATGAATTAAAGTATTTAAGTGCTGTTGCTGTTTGAATGAACTGTCTGATGAAGCAAAGGTTACCATTGCGAAAGCGCTCGCCATTTTGTATTAAAAAAGAAGATTTTACTTTGTCGTGGTTCAGCTTCTTTATTCCAGCTACCTTCCCATTGGGCACCTGTGTTTCAATGCTTTTAATATAACAGTAAACAAGTTTGTATATTTATTTAAGGGTAGCCGGTGCACTCTTTCTTAGGGATAAAAGTTAATATTTGATGAATGCAGGCATGCTGTTTTTCACATATGGGAGGAGACTAAAGGTAAGAAAAAAAAACAGATAGCAATTAGTGTACATGGAAACACAGGCAGTAACATTTCCTTTAGCATTGTGATGTTAGTGGTTGACCACTGAACTCCAAAGTACAGGTATACAGACTCAAACTGTTCTTTTGAGAGAATTTGGATGAACTGAATGGGTAACCACAAATTCACTCCCCGCCATTTTAAGCACCCTTCTCCCTTATCAATAGGGGCAACATATACATGTCCCAAACTATTGTTGTGCTGCTGTCTCTATGTTATTTGTACACAAAATATAAGGGTTAAAACCTACCATGGGAATGTAAGGCTAGGTTTCTTATGTTCCTTGTATATCAATTTCCTCAAGTACCTATGAATGTATAAGTACCCTTAATTTTAGAATATGTAGTGCCTTCAGCTGCATCCATCAATTTGGTGCAATTGCTCTTCTCTAGAAGAGATGTTTTTGAAAATGTACATAGTTTTGTGTTTGTTGCAAGTTTAAAGGGGTTGGGTCTGAAAATATATTTAGTTTTTTGTTTGAGAGTTTTTATTGACCCAAAACATGTTGGACAATGTGGTTCAAATAGAAATGGGAAGATGTAACCACTTAAGAGTTCAGCCTGACAAACATTAATGTGTGCATGTAAACATAAAGTCTGAAATATACATACAAAGGAACCGTGGTGTATAATAGGTGGGAGATATAGCTTTCTGTCATAATGACTAGTCTGTCCATATTATCATCATGGAATGTAAATGACCCTAAAGGTATAGACAAAAGCAAATAGCATTGAATTATATTAAGAAGTGCAAGGTGTAAATTATGTTTCAGGAGATACAATGGATAGATGTGAGCATGTGAATTTGACAAAGAAAGGATTTCAGGGTAAATGGCACAATATCAGGGACAAAGGAAAAGGGGAGTAAACATACTGATTTCTAAAAGGGCACCAATAAATACAAAATAGAGAAAAAAGGCTATGATGGTAGATTTGTGGTAGTAATAAAGTTAATGGTGGGGGAAAGGATTATGTTGGTTGTTGTTCTTCTTTCGGCTTTTCCCGGTTAGGGGTCGCCACAGTGGAACTCCGGTCTGCTAATGATTGGCAGGAGATTTTTATGGTGTCCAGTTGCCAGCCCGAGACCCAACCTTCAACGAAGGCATGCCCATTCACGTATGTCTTTCGAATTGTTATGTATTTATATTCTACCTAAAACTGCTACTATGGAGATAAAGAGAATTTTGAGAGAAACAAGTTTTCCATTGGGAATATTATTTATGGGTGGGGAGGAGAGCTTTATTTGCAATAGTGACAATGTATCAGGAGACCTAGAAGGAGAAAATATAACAAAAGAGGGTAGATTTCTACATAAATACATGGGAATATCTGGTGTAGAAGATGTGAGTCCAGTAGTAGGAACACTGACAGACTTTACATAATATTTCCCAAGATTCAGTAACTGGTCTGGACTGGACTGAAATTATATCTCGCAGGGGCCCTTACCTATATTTAATTGAAAGCTTTGATTCCTATACAAAAACTATTTCAGATCATGCACCAATAACGTTGCAGGGTGATTAAATAAAAATGAGATATTGGTGTTTTTCTACTTATTTTTAAGAAAAAAAAATAAGGAATGGATAGTGAAGATTATTTGAGAGTTATTAAGGAAGACAGAGATTTATTCAGAAGGGATAGCTAGTGAGTGTGACAAAATGAAAATTAAGTTTAAAAAGTAGTATAAATAAGATAAATAAATATGGGGAGAAGTAACACAAATTATTTAGAGGGGTTGACAAAGATTAAAATATTGCCGAATATGGAGAATCTCACAAAAGAAGAAAATGAGGCACCACAGCATGATTAAAAGAAAAATAATGGAATATTTACATAGTATAAATGAGTTTACAAAGGTTGCTGTTAAGCAATTATTTTTGATAACTTCAGAACACAAAAATATTTAGTACAATAACTTATGTAAAAGAAAGTAGAAAGGGCTATTACTAATCTTAATGAGCCTACAGCAAGAAAAATAATTAAGATTATATATAGATATAAGAGTGATCTTGGAATTCTTATGGAAATTTGTATAAAGCAGAGGAATGTGGTACAGAAGAAAATGTACAAATGGAAATATTTATGGAAGCTGTAATTATGTGAAAGTTAGGAGAAGATGAGGTAAAACAGTTAACAGGTATTATGAGCCAGGATGACTTAAAACTGGTGGAAAAATGGAAATGGATGATAATGAAAAAGGAAAGGAATTTGGGAAGTAAAGAGAAAGTGAGAGTAGAATTTTGGGTGAGGGTACTTGAGAATAACAACAAGCAAACAAAAATGTTATATTGCTCAATTAGCGGAAAGTATTTTAAGAACTAGGCCGGCATGGGACTGGTGAAATAAGATTTTACCAGTAGAGATGACTGCAAGCAGGGGCTATAGAAAATAGGCAAGAGGAGGATGGAATTTACAGAATAAAAATAGCAAAGGAACCAAGGTATTAGCAGCAAATATATTTAAGGGTAACAGAGTGAGATGAGGTCATGCAGAAGTTTGGACTTCAGACTGTAGACTGCCTTCCCTATAAGAGAATAACAGAATATAGACAAAAATGATAGGTGAGTGGTAAGAGAAAGATCAGCTCTGGTAGAGTTTTTAGTTGAGGCTAGAACAGAAGCTGCTTATTAGTACAATCTGTAACAGCATATGATTCAAAGCCATGTAAATTAATTAATTAATTATAAGGCTTTTTGTCATTGTGAAACTCCAATTCCTGGTGCAGGATAAATAATATACGGTGCAGCTCGAACAGGACAGGAAACTTTTATTAAATAAGACAAATCCACAGGTTAAGCGCTTTCATCTGTTCATATACAGACTTCCTCAGAACCAAAATAGCCCATCTCTAACAAAGTTTATATATCCAATTTGGCGCCAAAATTTTAAAAAGCCTTAAAGAGCCTTAAAGAAACATATGTTCTACTATTCCTCACATTCACAAAACTAATGACATTTACATATTATCTAAACACTTGATCCAGATGCTTATAAGCTATATACATTAAATATTATACTCTTATAAAAAATATACCTATAAAAATATGTATATATAGAAATAACTATAATAAATTCCTAATATATAATGTTTAAATACACAATGAATGCACAGAAGAATTCACATAATTATTTCTATACAATACTAGAATTCAATATTTTGTACTAAAATTTATATAATAAATATATGTATACATATATAGTAAAAAAATCTAAAAAGATATATATCATTTATTTAAAAATCATGTTTAAAAATGTAGAGCAATTAAACTGATATAATGGTTGTACTAAACAATGCCATAACAACCACATATTAGTCAAGAATAAGGAATGGTTTCATACTAATACTATCATTAATGCCTGGAAAACTTGTGGCATCTGTGAATATCTGCCACTTACTTTCCATCATAGCTAAATACACTTTCCAATTACACCCACATACACTACTGTCAATATGTTCTAAAATAGAAAATTTGAAATGGTGTTGATTCCCTTTGCTGAATATATGTTTATACAAAGCATTCTTCATAGCTTTAATCTGAATCTTATAATAATGTTCATATATTCTTTTTTTGAAATTCCTCTCCGTCTTACCTATGTAGAATGCTGGGCATACAACACATTTTGCAAGATATACTACTTGTCTAGTACTGCAATTTCCTACCTTACTTTTAATATGTGTCTTATTGATATTATCCAACTTAAATCGCACCTCTTCATTAATATATTTACATTGGCTGCAAGAGCCGCATTTCGAAGTTCCCTTGGAATTTGACTTATATTTTTCTATGTGTGTTGTCTTCTCAAGTAACTTTTTAATATTGGGGGCTGTTTTAAATACACATTTGAGATGTTTACCTAATGTAATACCTATACTTTCTGTAATTGTAATCAAATCCCAATGTCTATTTAGTATTTCTTTCACATGATTGGCATATGGAGTGTACATAATCACACACACACTCTACTAAAAGTTTCTACTGTAGTGTCCCTCCTATCAATATCCTTGCCACTTACACTTGACATGCCTAACAATGGTAAAAATGTATTGCCCCATTGTTGTCTCACATAACCTGTGACATCTTTTAACATAGAGGTAGGATAGCCCATACTACTAAACAAATTATATAATAAATCTATTTCCTCTTCCATTATTTCTTTACTTGAAGACATTCGTGCAACCCGAATGCATTGTCCTTTTACCACATTCTTAAATATGTATGGGGGGGTGACAACTACTAAACTCTATGTAGTCATTTGAAAAGGTAGTTTTCCTATATATTTTAGATGCAAACCCACTTTTAGTATGACTTATATATGGCATTGTTTAGTACAACCATTATATCAGTTTAATTGCTCTACATTTTTAAACATGATTTTTAAATAAATGATATATATCTTTTTAGATTTTTTTACTATATATGTATACATATATTTATTATATAAATTTTAGTACAAAATATTGAATTTTAGTATCGTATAGAAATAATTATGTGAATTCTTCTGTGCATTCATTGTGTATTTAAACATTATATATTAGCAATTTATTATAGTTATTTCTATATATATATATTTTTTATAAGTATATTTTGTATAAGAGTATAATATTTAATGTATATAGCTTATAAGCATCTGGATCAAGTGTTTAGATAATATGTAAATGTCATTAGTTTTGTGAATGTGAGGAATAGTAAAACATATGTTTCTTTAAGGCTCTTTAAGGCTTTTTAAAATTTTGGTGCCAAATTGGATATATAAACTTTGTTAGAAATGAGCTATTTTGGTTCTGAGGAAGTCTGTATATGAACAGATGAAAGTGCTTAACCTGTGGATTTGTCTTATTTAATAAAAGTTTCCTGTCCTGTTCGAGCTGCACCATATATTATTTATCCTGCACCAGGAATTGGAGTTTCATTTTGTTTGTTCTACAGTTGTTTTGTTTGTCTGTGGTAGTGAATTACCTGATGGCAGGTACACCTGATGAGTCGCAAGCTTTGTGGAACAGGGAGGAACTCAATACTTTGCGTTCGGATGTAACCTCACTTCAAACGGAAGTCACCAGGTTGATTGACTTGGTTAGCCGGTTAACTAATATTCCTCAACAAGCAGCAGTTATGGAGCATTTATCTTTTGTAAAACAAGCAGCAGTTATGAAACATTCACCTTCAGCTAAATGCAGCAACCCTCTTGGGATTGATACTAGTACACAAGTCGAAATACCCAATGGGCAAAATTGCGAATACAACGGTGGGACTCAGTCTGCTAACGATTCATTGGTACTGGTAACTAACAAAAATATGGAGCTAATTACGTCCCCGGAAGCAAAGTTTACTTTTGATTTCAGCTTATTTCATTCAAAAGATGAAGCCCAGTGGGTGGGAACGAGACCAAAATACCGACAGCCTGTTAAAACATACTCGGCAATTACGAAGAATCAAACTAATCACCGTAAAGGTACTGTTTGCAATAAAAATGTTTCTAGTCCCTTTGATAAATACAAAACATCAGTTACTAATGGACAATCTACAATGGGACATAAATATATTAGTACTAATCGAAATGATGATGTTATGGACAATTTTTTAAGTAACGAGTATGATTTTATTAATGTAAATGAATACTGTGGTGTGGAAAATAATATGAAACATTCGAATAATTCTGTTGACTCTATTAGAGAAAAAATACAAATATTGGGTAAAAAATTGCTTAATATAAAATGTTTGAAAATTGACAATGCTTATTTAGCTAAATGTTTAGCAATGCATATTGTACCCAAGGGACTTAGGTTTTTTAAACTACCTTTAGGAATCGAGTATAACTCAGATATTATTTTTGATTTTAACAAAATGTTTGATGATTTTGGATGCACATATATGAATTTGCTAATGAAATATAATTATGAGAAACTGTCTATTATTGTAAAGGAAATAGAGAATTTAAATGAAGAAATACTGCATGACACTACATTTAAACAATGGAGAGATTATTATTTTAAACAATTTCAAACAGCAGAAAATAAGGCTTTGAACATATACAATAGAAAGCAAAGGAAGATACAGCGTGATGTTGAACAATATGAGAACAATAGAGCATATATCTGGCCAAAAGATAGAATAGTTAAAGAAAAGGAAAAGTTTCATAATGTTAGAAGTAGAGGTAGAAATTATGAAGGGGAGGTAAATTTTCAAGGGGGAAGGTTTTTCCCAGCCCCGAACAGCAGTACAGAAACGAATGATAACATTTTCCCCGGCAGTTTTTGGTACTAATATTGAGTATACCAATAATGATATCCAACAACACACAGTGGTTAGGAAGGAAGATGTGGATGGCCATAACTACATTCAAGAAAGTAGGTTGTATATAGATGGAAGGGAAGGTAATGCTCTTTCACATACATACAATGGTACTAGCCCAGACACAGGAGTACAGAAATGGATGACAATCTATTCCCCTATAGTTTCTGATATGAATACTGAATATACAAATGATGAAACCCAACCATATATAGAGATTAGGAAGGAAGAAGCAGATGGTTATGATAATATTCAAGATAATAGGCTGAACATAGTTGGAAGTGAAGGCAAAGTCATTTTACATACACACAATGGTTTCAATGTATATAATTACACAGATTATGAAATGGGTTATGAATTTTTCACTTTGTTTAGCAAAGGGATGAAGTATATACCTACAACTAGTTTTAATTTAGTTGATACGATTAAGGAAATAAAATTGTACTGCAGAAGATTAAACTTAGCTTTACAATTTGGACAAAAAGATGAAATGACTGGGCATGTGATACACAACAATTTGAAAAGAAAAAGCTCATACATCCCGGTCCCAAATACTCAGGTAGTTAATTATGAAAAAATGGTATGCAAAGAAGTTTATTGGTTATATAAGAATATTAAGGCAGGAGATGGTTACAAAAAAGTGTTGGATGATAATCTAACTAATAATGAACGGAGATGTTTAGAATCACTTATTAATAATAAAGAAATCAGAATAATAAAGCCAGATAAGGGAGGAGGCATAGTAATATACAACAGTTTTGACTATAATGCCAAGATACTTAATATTTTACATCTATCAGGGAACTATGAAGCTATTTCTTTAAATCAAGTGAATATAGGTTATAAAAGAATTGACTTAGCTATTGAAGAATATTTGATAGACAATAGAATTACGAATGAGATTTATGAATTTATTAAAGTAGAATTCCCTGTAGTGGTGAACATTATAGGTATACCTAAGGTTCACAAATGTATGGATAACCCTCCGTTCAGACCCATCATTTCTGGATCTAGGTCCAAGACATACAATTTGGGTGTGACAATTGATAGATGGACAAAACATGTATATGAAAATATTTCACATCTAACCAAGGATTCTTGGAATTTTTTAAGTAAATTAACTTCTGATATTTGGAATGATGGGTTGATTTCTTTGACAATTTATGTCATTGACCTCTTCTCATGTATACCTAAGGATGTAGGTCTGGAATTTTTCTGTAATAGTTTGAGAAAAGTTTCCAAACTAACATGGGACAAGATTAATTTAATCACGGATATGATGAGCTTAGTATTAGAACACAATTATATTCAATTTCAAGGTGAATTTTTTAGACAAAATAGAGGTGTTGCTATGGGTGCCTCATGTGCCCCAATCTTTGCAAACCTCGTAATGTTAGAATGGGAGTCCAAGTATGTGTTTCAAAGTGAATTTAACCAACATATTGTATTATATACGAGATATTTAGATGATTTATTTAGTTTATGGAACGGCACACAAGAAAAAATTAATTAATTTATTAACCATATTAATGGGACGACTGAGTTTTTGAAATTTACATATAGTACTAATAAGGAAGGTATAGCATTTTAGATACATATATAAGTCATACTAAAAGTGAGTTTGCATCTAAAATATATAGGAAAACTACCTTTTCAAATGACTACATAGAGTTTAGTAGTTGTCACCCCCCCATACATATTTAAGAATGTGGTAAAAGGACAATGCATTCGGGTTGCACGAATGTCTTCAAGTAAAGAAATAATGGAAGAGAAAATAGATTTATTATATAATTTGTTTAGTAGTAGGGGCTATCCTACCTCTATCTTAAAAGATGTCACAGGTTATGTGAGACGACAATGGGGCAATACGTTTTTACCATTGTTAGGCATGTCAAGTGTAAGTGGCAAGGATATTGATAGGAGGGACACTACAGTGGAAACTTTTAGTAGAGTGTGTGTGTGATTATGTACACTCCATATGCCAATCATGTGAAAGAAATATTAAATAGACACTGGGATTTGATTACAATTACAGAAAGTATAGGTATTACATTAGGTAAACATCCCAAATGTGTATTTAAAACAGCCCCCAATATTAAAAAGTTACTTGAGAAGACAACACACATAGAAAAATATAAGTCAAATTCCAAGGGAACTTCGAAATGCGGCTCTTGCAGCCAATGTAAATATATTAATGAAGAGGTGCGATTTAAGTTGGATAATATCAATAAGACACATATTAAAAGTAAGGTAGGAAATTGCAATACTAGACAAGTAGTATATCTTGCGAAATGTGTTGTATGCCCAGCATTCTACATAGGTAAGACGGAGAGGAATTTCAAAAAAAGAATATATGAACATTATTATAAGATTCAGATTAAAGATATGAAGAATGCTTTGTATAAACATACATTCAGCAAAGGGAATCAACACCATTTCAAATTTTCTAATTTAGAACATATTGACAGTAGTGTATGTGGGTGTAATTGGAAAGTGTATTTAGCTATGATGGAAAATATTCACAGATGCCACAAGTTTTCCAGGCATTAATGATAGTATTAGTATGAAACCATTCCTTATTCTTGACTAATATGTGGTTGTTATGGCATTGTTTAGTTCACCCATTACATCAGTTTAATTGCTCTACATTTTTAAACATGATTTTTAAATAAATGATATATATCTTTTTAGATTTTTTTACTATATATGTATACATATATTTATTATATAAATTTTAGTACAAAATATTGAATTCTAGTATCGTATAGAAATAATTGTTATGTGAATTCTTCTGTGCATTCATTGTGTATTTAAACATTATATATTAGCAATTTATTATAGTTATTTCTATATATACATATTTTTTATAAGTATATTTTTTATAAGAGTATAATATTTAATGTATATAGCTTATAAGCATCTGGATCAAGTGTTTAGATAATATGTAAATGTCATTAGTTTTGTGAATGTGAGGAATAGTAGAACATATGTTTCTTTAAGGCTCTTTAAGGCTTTTTAAAATTTTGGCGCCAAATTGGATATATAAACTTTGTTAGAGATGGGCTATTTTGGTTCTGAGGAAGTCTGTATATGAACAGATGAAAGCGCTTAACCTGTGGATTTGTCTTATTTAATAAAAGTTTCCTGTCCTGTTCGAGCTGCACGGTATATTATTTATCCTGCACCAGGAATTGGAGTTTCATTTTGTTGGTTCTACAGTTCTTTTGTCATTGTGGCTAACATCTCTGAACTGCATTTCCTATGACCATAGAAATTATTACTTTTGGTCATAGTAGTTTCTGCAAGCTCAGGGTGATCTTTCTGAATCCTCCCCTATTGTTCACAATTTGTCAGTCAAGAATTTTGAACATTTTTCCAATACTGGCAATATCAGCACATTACTTCTTCACCAGATTTTCCCAAACTTATGAGCAAGCAGAGAATATCATGGAAAGCTGTAAAAGATATAATGAAAATGTGTTGCTAGTTCTAAACACAGGTGTTATACAGCTTTAATTGCAGAAATACACTATTATAGTCAGTGGGAATGTGAGCTTCACTTTTACTGATGGAAGAAAGAATGGAATCAACGTTCCCTAACTCATCTTTATTAATTCTTTCAGAAAAAAATAACACATTTTCAATCAGGTTGGGTAAAAGCTTAACAAAAGTAGCAGCTGCTTCATGACAGACCAGGTTAGTTATTGTCTATAATGAAGCCTGGCGAGACAGTGAGAATCTGGAATCTGGAATCTAGATAACAAACACTCAAGAACAACAAGAAGCTATTGGGATTGGTTATCCACATACAATATGTTCCTACATTGCTGACACTACTGAAGGCCTTAGGCTTAGATGCAACAGGAATATGTGCAAGACTGGATTGTTCTCAAGCCATATGGCTGAAATATCCAAAAAAAATGCAGTTTATCAGGAAGTGACCCAATTTCTGGAAGAATGTACTGTTTTAGAAATGTTTAGCAGTCCTAAGCAAGCTTCTGTATAAGCCAATGTAAAGCCTGAGAAGAGAGACCAGAATTTTCTTCATTACAGGACATTCTTTTGTATGTGACTATAAAACTAGAGATGGCAAAATGTCTAAATTTGGTGTATTAGTAAAGAAACCATCCAGATGGAAAGACTGCCTTTATAAAATGTTATGATAGCAAATGCTTATATAGTTGATACATAGTCACTTGGGATTCTGTTGCACCTTATTCCTTGCAGCTGAATAGCTATTATTGCATTTTCTTACTTTATATTCAAGTACAGATCTGTGACATCCCTAGTATGCTATAGCATAGTATATTGTAGAGCACTATGTTAGTCATCTTCTTTGTATAAATGCAAATATTTAGCTTAAAGGGAGAGGTATAATGTATACTGTGGTATAGCTTCAGTTGTCCCATAAGGCTAAGAATGCATATAAGATATAGGTTCATAGGTTCATACTAGGCTATCTGCCCTAGGGCATTTATAAGCCTAGCCAGAATGTGTTTGGCTTTCACCACCCATTTTAAATTAATTTTGCTATGCCCTTTTTTGAGGCTAGTATACTGTGCCACTGTCTAACAGTGACGCAGAAGTGATACCCGGGGTAAACCTACGATCTCCCATCCACTCATCAAGATTCCTCTTGAAGAGAGTCAATGAGGGACTCTGCCTAACCTGGACTGGGATTTTATTCCAGAGTGAAGGGAGCCTCTGGGTTATGAATCTGTCCATCCAGCATGTCCTATTTATTTCGGGGCTGAGGTTCAAGTCTCTCGAGCGTGTAGCTCGATGGGATTTGGATTTTCTGAGATGCAGCATGTCCATTAATTCCGGATTGGACATGGCTTTATACGTCAGGCACAGATCGCCTCTGAACAGGTGGTATGCCACTGAGTAGAGCTGGAGTTTCTTTAACCGGGCAGCATATGGCATCTGTTTGAGCCCTTTGATCCAATTGGTGAGGTACTTTTGGGGTCTTTCCAGTTGCTGCAGGTGTCTGGTAAGGTACATCCCAAAAGGGGCATTGTACTCAATTATGGGCCTGATGAGGGATGAGTAAAGAGGCACGATGACCTCCCCTGATCTAGATGTGAATCCCTTCATGATTAGGTGGTCTATATAAAATGTTTTTCTAACCACTTTGGCCATGTGGTTGTCAAATGAGAGATTGCTATCAACTTGGGTCCCCAGGTCCCTAATTACTTCTTCTGTACTTAATGGATTACCACCTATGTGGTAATTTGTGGGCACTTTGTTTTTGCCAAAGGGATGACTATACACTTTTGGCATTTAGCTTGAGGCCATGGCTCTGGCACCAGTTGTCTGTTTCTATGAGGCCCTTTTGGAGGATGCTTGTGTCGGCTGGAGAGTTGATTATGGTGCCCAGTTTGCAGTCATCTGCGAACTTGGTCAGCCACAGTCCTTCCGTGTTGGCCTGTACCTCCGAGAAATATATACCAAACAAGAGAGGTCCCAGGACTGAGCCTTTTGGGATGCCACTTGTAACTGGTTTGGAGTCTGACATGGCTCCAGCAATTCTAACCATGTGGGTTCTGTCCTTGAGCCAGTTTGCAACCCATCTAGTGACATAGGGGTTTATATTTAAGCTGGTGAGCTTATCTATAATGCCCGAGTGGGGTATTGTATCGAAGGCTTTTGCGAGGCCCAGGTAGGCTGTGTGAACTACCTTCCCCTCGTCAATGGCCTTGGTGACTGTTTCAAAGAAATCAACCAGGTTTAAGAGGCAGGATCTGCCCTTAACAAAGCCGAACTGGGTAGGATCCAGTGTCTGTAGGTCCCCAATATCTTTATTTATGAGGTCTATGATGATCCTTTCCATAGCTTTGCAGACCAAGCTAGTCAGGCTTATGGGGCGATAGTTTCCAGGATCCATTGAGGCACCACCTTTGTGGAGAGGGACAACAGTTGCTGTACGCCACTCTTTGGGTACATATCCTGTAGTAAGGCTGAGATTGAACAGTAGTTTTATGTTTGGGTTTAGCTCTTCTTGGAGTTCATGTAGGATGCAGCCCGGGACACCGTCTGGTCCCATTGATGCTGTGTTTTTTGCTTTGGAGAGGGCGGCTCTTACCTGAGCATCTGAGATATCAGGGGGGCAGCACTCTGCTGGGATAGATATTTGCCCTTTTGGTGGGGAGGGGGGGAGACGTTTGCACTGAACCTGTCAGCTAGGATGTTGGCAATGTCTGTGAGTTCTGTGTATTTTTTGTCATTTTGGACTAATTCTGAGCATATCTGGGAATTACCACCCAGGTTCCTAACATAACTAAAGAAAGCCTTGTGATTATCCTTAGTGTCCTGTGCAATTTTTCTCTCGAAGCTGGCCTTAGACGATTTTATGAGTGCCCGCAGTTTTTTGCTAATACTGATCAGAGATGCCTTCCCTTTTTGGGATTTTGCTCTATCATTTAGTAGCTTCCTCCTTCTATTAGGTTCATAGGTTCATAGGTTCGTACTAGGCTATCTGCCCTAAGGCATTTATAAGCCTAGCCAGAGTGTATGTGGCTTACACCACCCCTTAGGATGAGAATACTACGCCCTTTTAGGGTTTAGTTTACTATGCCTCTGTCTAGTAGTGACACAGAGATGACCCCCGGGGTAAACCTACGATCTCCCATCCACTCGACGAGATTTCTCTTGAATAGAGTCAGTGAGGGGCTCTGCCTAACATGGACTGGGATTCTGTTCCAGAGTGTAGGAAGCCTCTGGGTTATGAATCTGTCCCTCCAGCACGTCCTATTTATTTCTGTGTTGAGATTTAAGTCACTTGTTCTCGTGGCTCTGATGGATTTGGATTTTCTGAGGTGGAGCATGTCCATTAATTCAGGATTGGACATGGCCTTGTACGTCAGGCACAGATCACCTCTGAGTAGGCGGTATGCGACTGAATAGAGCTGGAGTTTTTTCAGTCGGGCAGCATATGACATATGTTTAAGACCCTTTATCCTCTTGGTGAGGAACTTTTGGGGTCTTTCCAACTGTTTCAGGTGTCGGGTGAGATACATCCCAAATGGGGCATTGTACTCAATCATTGGCCTGATAAGAGAAGAGTACAGGGGCACAATGACCTCTCTTGATCTAGATGTGAAACCCTTCATGATAAGGTGGGCAATATAGAAGGTCTTCCTAACCACTTTGGCAATGTGAGTGTCAAATGAGAGGTTACTGTCAACCTGGGTCCCTAGGTCCCTGATTACCTCTTCCTTAATGGATTACCGCCTATGTGGTAATTTGTCGGTACCTTGTTTTTCCCAAAGGGTATGACTATACATTTTTTGGCGTTCAGCTTAAGGCCATGGCTCTGGCACCAATTATCCATTTCTATGAGGCCTCTCTGTAGGATGTTTGTGTCCGCTGGAGTATCAATTATGGCACCCAGTTTGTAGTCATCTGCGAACTTTGTCAGCCACAATCCTCCTATGTTTGCCTGTACCTCGGAAAAATAAATGCCGAACAAGAAGGGTCCCAGGACTGAGCCCTGTGGGACACCGCTTGTGACTGGCTTAGAGTCTGACATGGCTCCAGCAACTCTGACCCTGTGGGTTCTGTCCTTGAGCCAGTTTGCAACCCATCTTGTGACATATGGGTTTACATTTAAGCTGGTGAGTTTGTCTATGATGCCCGAGTGGGGTATTGTGTCAAAGGCTTTTGCAAGGTCAAGGTAGGCTGTGTGAACTGCCTTACCCTCATCAATGGCCTTAGTGACTGTTTCAAAAAAGTCGACCAAGTTCAAAAGGCAGGATCTGCCCTTGACAAAGCCAGATTGGGTAGGATCCAATGTCTGTAGGTCCCCAATGTCTTTGTTTATGAGTTCCATAATGATCCTCTCCATAGCTTTGCAGACCAGGCTCGTCAAGCTTATGGGGTGGTAATTTCCAGGGTCCATAGAAGCACCGCCTTTGTGAAGTGGGACCACTGTTGCCGTACGCCACTCTTTGGGTACGTATCCTGTAGTAAGGCTAAGATTAAACAGCAGCCTTATGTATGGGTTTAGTTCCTCTTGGAGTTCATGTAGCACACAGCCCGGGACACCATCCGGTCCCATTGATGCTGTGTTTTTAGCTTTAGAGAGGGTGGCTCTCACCTGGGCATCTGAGATGATAGGGAGGCTACACTCTGCTGGGATAGTTATTTCTCCTTTTGGACGGGAGGGGGAGGAGAAATTTGCACTGAACCTGTCTGCCAGAATGTTGGCAATGTCAGTGGGTTCAGTGTATTTTGTGTCATTTTGGACTAACTCTGAGCATATCTGGGAGTTTCCACCCAGGTTTCTAACATAGCTAAAGAAGGCCTTGTGATTGTCTTTTGTGTCTTTGATTTTCTCTCAAAGTTGGCCTTGGATGATTTTATGAGTGATCGTAGTTTTTTGCTAGTACTGATCAGAGATGCCTTCCCTTTTAGGGATTTTGCTCTGTCATGTAGTAGCTTCCTCCTCCTGTTGTAAAGTTTGTTTATGGCTGGGGTCCACCAGACTGGGCCTGCCTTTGGGGAATGGGTCTTGGTTTTATTTGGGATTGCATGATCCATGCATTCTTGAAGGTGCCCATAGAAGGCATTTGCAAAGGATTCAGCAGTGTGGGTTGTGGTTTCCACTGGCCCAGGGGCCTTGAAGGATACCACTTCAGTCTTAAGTGTGAAGTTTGCTTTTGAGAAGTTCTTCATTGTGGTCTTTGTGCAGGGGGGGAGGAATGTGGATTTCCAGTGAGATTAATTTATGGTCTGATCTTACCAAAGAGGGATATACTTCTGGTGTGGAGCATTTTGTCCCCATGTTTGTGATGATCAGGTCTAGTATATTGTCTCCTCTTGTGGGAATGGTGACTAGTTGTTCCATTGCATTTGAGTTTATGAATTCTAGGAACCTTTGGGCTAGGGTGTTGGGGCTTGAGTAATGTTCCCAGTCTATGTTTGGGTAGTTGAAGTCTCCCAAAATGATGGTATTTGGAGAGACATTCATACTCTCCAGTGTCTTCAGGAAGGCTGTGTGGGGTTCCTGAATTTGAGAGGGTGGTCTGTAGCATGCTACAAACTGTAAGGCAGTTTTGCCTATGGTTAGTTGCACCTGGATAGTCTCCGATGCTGCCACTAACCTGGAGGTGTGGGTATCTGATGAAAATGGATACTCCCTCCTTTTGTGGTTTTTGGGGCTGGAAAGCATGATATGAGGTAAAACCTGATAGTGCTGGGGTGCTCTCAGGAGCCTTGAGCCAGGTTTCAGTCACTGCACAGACATCGATGTTCTCCATACTGAGGAGGGCTTCGAGGGCATGCATCTTGAGGTTTAGACTTCTGGCATTGAGCAGCATTACCCTTAGTTTTTTTCCACTTGTGTTTTCTAGGGAGGTAGGTTTGTCATTTGAGCCTTGCCTAAAAGGCACTATGGGGGTGGCAAGAGCCTTGGCCAATATCCGGAAGCCCAGGGGTGACAGGTACAAGCCATCCCTTTCAAAGCAGCGTGGCTTGTCAAGCATGTCATCCCAATTAGAATGACACCAGTAATTAAGCCAATTGTTAAAACTGATCATTTTGTCTTTGTACTGTGGCATCATTCTTGGTGAGGGTAAGATGCTGCTCAGGGTCAGGGGTCATACCGCCTGGGCTACATAATCAGAGAGCTCCTCTTTTCATGTAGTCCAGGGAGGTACGTCTCAGGTCGTTCACACCGGCATGTACAATGACTGAGTCATATTTGTACTTGCTGTGGAGTGACCTGAGTGCTTGTGTTATGTGGTGGATTCTAGCTCCCGACAGGCAGCTTACTGTGACCTTTTCCTTGTTCAGTCTGGTGAGCGGGACGTCAGTGTGTCTGACTATGGAGTCACCTATTACAAGTGTGTCTGGCATGTTGTTTGGCCTTAAGGGCTGTGACTGTTTAGCACACTGACTTTGTGAACTATTGTATAGTTTGTTTATGGCTGGGGTCCACCAGACAGGACGTCTGCCTTTGGAGGATTGGGTCTTGGTTTTATTTGGGATCGCATGATCCATGCATTCCTGAAGGTGTTCATTGAATGCGTTTATAAAGGATTCTGCGGTCTGGGCCGTATTTTCCACAGGCCCGGGGGCTTTGAAGGATTCCACCTCAGTTTTGAGGAGTGTGAAATTTGCTTTAGAGAAGTTTTTCACTGTGGTTTTCTGGGCAGGGGGTGGGGTCGGGATGTGAATATCCAGTGGGATTAGTTTATGGTATCATCTTTCCAGTGAGGAATACTCTTATGGGCTGGAGCATAGAGTCCCCATGTTGGTGATGATTGGGTCCAGTATGTTTTCCCCTCTTGTGGGAGTGGTAACAAGTTGTTCCATAGCATTTGAGTTTATAAATTCTAGGAACCTTTGGGCTAGGGTTTTGGAGCTAGAGTAATGCTCCCCAGTCTATGTTTGGGTAGTTGAAGTCACCCAATATAATGGTGATTGGAGAGACCTTCATATTTTCCAGTGTTCTCAGGAAGGCCGAGTGGGGTTCCTGGGTTAGGGAGGGTGGTCTGTAGCAGGCTATAAACTGGAAAGCAGTTTTACCCACTGTTAGTTGCACATGGATAGTCTCTGATGCTTCGTGCTGTGCCACCAACCTGGAGGTGTGGGTATCTTTGACGAATATTGATACTCCCCCTCCTTTTGTGGGTCGGTCCAAGTTTTGGGGCTAAAAAGCATGATATGAGGTATAACCTGGTAGTACTGGGCTGCTCTCGGGAGCCTTGAACCAGGTTTCTGTTACTGCACAGATATCGATGTTCTCCATGCTAAGGAGAGTTTCGAGTGCGTGCATCTTGAGGTTTAGACTTCTGGCGTTGAGTAGCATTACTCTTAGTTTCTTATCCCTTGTGCTACCTATGGAGGTGGGTTTGTCTTTTGAGCCTTGCCTAAAAAAGGCACTATGGGGGTAGCAAGAGCCTTTGCCAATATCCGAAAGCCCAGGGGTGACAGGTGCAAGCCATCCCTAGTGAAGCATTGTGGCTTGTTGAGCATGTCATCCCAGGCTGACAGGCATTGGATCCCCTTTGAATGACACCAATACTTAAGCCAATTATTGAAATTGATCATCTTGTCTTCATATTGTGGCATAATTCTTGGTGAAGGTAAGATGTTACTCAAGGTCAGGGTCATACCGGCCTGGGCCACATGCTCAGAGAGCTCTTCTATGTCTGTTTTCATGTAGTCCAGGGAGGTACGTCTCAGGTCATTCACACCAGCATGGACAATGACTGAGTCATATTTGTACTTGCCTTGGAGTGACCTGAGTGCTTGTGTTATGTGGCGGATCCTAGCGCCCGACAGGCAGCTCACCGTGACCTTCTCCTTGTTCAGCCTGGTGAGTGGGACGTCAATGTGCCTGACGATAGAGTCACCTATTACAAGTGTATTAGGTGTGTTGTTTAGCCTTAAGGGTTGTGACTGTTCAGCACACTGGCTTTGTGAGCTATGTGTTGCATGTGTTTTGTTTTGGGGTAGTGGTTGCTTGGGTGTCTGCTTTGGAGGTCTCTGCTGCTTAGGCATATTTTTATTTAGAGCCTCTGAGTATGTTTTTGTGTGTTTATGTGTTTGGTTTGCTGTCGTGGTAGGTCTATGTGAGACTGGAATTGTAGTGAGTGTGGTTTCCTTCTCCTCCTGACTGGTTATGCCATTACTGAGTTGAGAGAGCTTAGCCTCCAGTTTGGCTATATGGATGCATCTCTCACATGTGTTGGAATTTGTTGGGAGGAGGAGAGGGTTGTCTGTGTACATGAGGCAGTTGTAACATTGCCTCAAGATTCCCAGATTCTCCAGCCGGACTGGAGAGAAGATTGACAACTGACCTTTGGACATGCTAGAATAGTATTGGGAATTCCTTTATAATTGAAAAAAAAGGGCCAGTGGGGAACAAGGTACTCAAGGGGAGTTTGTGAGGGTGTAGTGCTTTTAATTTTTTAGTGCTGACTTATATAATTGCTTTAGTGAGCAAGTGCCAGGTAACTTAAATGCAATGTGTTACAGGTAACTTAAATGCAAAAATGACAAACAGTAACTTTCTTTTAAGTGAAACAAGGAAATGAGTACAGTAAGCAATGCAGATATCACTAGGGATCCGCAGAAATGCTGAAAAGCCGCGTTTTAGGTGGTATTAGCGTTTCAGGGAAATAACAAGCAACCAACAACAAGCATACAAACAGAGCTAGATTCAGCAGGCCTGGATCTAGTCTATGCTACAGCAAACAAGGTGTACCAATTTCAGTAAGAAACAGTTCAAATATGCAGGCACTATAAGCCTTTAACCAGAAATTCCCAGCTCAGAAGGGCAGAGTCCAGCCTCTCCCACAAGAGTGCAGACCACGAACCTTCTTTATGTAAAATAACTGCCCTGAAGCCCATGTGCTTAAGAACCAGAACTAATACATTTTAAATAACACTGAGCCCGCCTCCCTCAGCCTGTCCTGCCACCACAGTGCAGGCCACAAACCATCCTATGAACAAAAACAACTGGAAGCCCAAGTGTGCTCCTCCCACAAGAGTGCAGACCACGAACCCTTTTAATGTAAAATAACTGGCCTGAAGCCCAAGTGCTTAAACCAGAATTAATACACTTTTAGAATAACTGACACTGAGCCCTCAATCAGCAGTTCCCAACGTAGAAGGATGTAAGCTACCTGTCCTGCCACTACAGTGCAGACCACAAACCTTCTTAATGTAAAACAACTGGTCTGAAGCCCAAGTGCTTAAACTAAAAGGCTTAGAATGAGTTACAACAAGAAGTAATAAATACAACTGAGTACTTTTAAGATGACGCAAAAGCAAAATAAAGTAGGAAGAAACACAAATACAGTATAAGCAGATACCTTTTTTTTTTTTTTTTCAGAAAAGTAGCAAAAACAGTAGTAAAAACAATTCACATGCAGTGCAAGCTGGCACACTTGAGTATGTAGCAATATTAGTCCACACACAGTTTGAAAAAATGTAATTAAATTAAAAAGGACTAAAAGCAAGTGCAGAAAGGGTTTATTAGGTAGAATGTGGTAAAGAGATGAGACTGGGGGAGTGTCCTAGATCAAATCTACAGTGGGGCGGGCACTGCAAAAGCCACCAAATTTAAACTACAACCAAGAACAGGGAGGGGGGGGTGGGAAAGACAGTTTCAACAGAGCTAGATATGAGGAATCACAGTGCAAATTATAAAACCACAAAAAGTGCAGAAAATATACTTAAATCAGCTTATGTCCAGTTGATGTATGCAGACTTATAAAGGAATCATCATTTTGTTGTGTGAGACATTTAACCACAGCTATCTTTCTTGGCAATAATAAGACATCAAATAAATTACTAACAGAAGTTGCATTTTAATAACAGTTCCTTCTGAAGTTAGATATTCTCATTCTTTCCGAAAGTGTCCCATTCATGAACTACACCATAACGTGAAGCTGTGAAAATTATTACTGATTGGTGTTTGCCAGTCTTACAGGCTTCAGTGATAGCTACAAGTTCAGCTACTTGAGAAGACACATTTCCATTCCACAGTGCTAAAAAGCAACTGCACAATTCTGAGGTTCTTCTTTGTCTGCTCTATATTCAGTTGTTGCCATTTATACAACAGTTCCAGACACATCATGCCTGTTGTGGGCATCTTCAGATCTCTCAGACCTCTCGGTATTATTTTTCTTCTAATGCACACCTCAAAGTGCTGTCACTGCGTCTGCAGTCTTTTAAGTTTAAGTAGATCAGTCTCCAGTTGATCTAACGCCTCACTCAGCTCAGTGAGATCCGTTACAGCTGTCGTATCTTCATTTCCTGTGTATTGCCCAGCAGTTGGTATACTTCGATTAATTTCTGTGTCCAAAACCGACTTGCCTTGGAAATCTCACTGATGTACATTGATGTATATTGTGAAATGTTGACTACCTCTTCACTTGCTGTGCCTACCTCTTCACTTGCTGTTATGACACCAAAATGTTTGGTTGTTTACTTATTAGATTCTGGTTGTATCTATCAGACCTACATGTGTGCATTGCTGTAAAGTGAAGCTAAACCCAACAGCAATGTCACAAAGACCACACAAAGCTGTCCGACTATCTCATCACTAGAATGCCTCATGTTTAATAAACACATTTGTTGGATGCATCTAGGTATAAATTTGCTAAAGAAACCTTCTAAAGTTTATTAATTGCTGATCTGATTCCACTGATTTTTTTCACATGTAGTAGGTTTTACATGAGATAAACAAAAGAAAATTGTCTTCCAACAATTTAAATAATTTTAATACTAACATAGTGCTCTGTATCCTAAAATGTCTTTAATTTGACAGTAAGCTTTTTGTTTTACTGGAGAACTAAAATAAACCCAATGACTTTCTGCAGCAGTGTCAGTCCATGTATTCATTTGACAAAGATATAAAAATGCTTGTGAGAATGGAACACTCAGTTGCAGTGCTACCACTGCCAAAAACATTTAAGCTATATACTAGCATTAGTCTTCACTGGATAAGCTTCATCTTGTTCCAGAAAATGTAAAAGCCTAATTTGGTAAAAGTAGTTGACGATGAGGTAAGATGAAAAACATCTATTTATATGTATGTTTAACATTTTATTATCAAATAAATTATTTTACTGAGGCAACCTCCTTGTAGCCACCAAAGGATATTGCAAAAACTTTAAGTCATAATGCAGCTGCACAGAAATGCTTCTACTGCATGTACTACTATAACACAGGTTAAATACAGTAACATAAAGAATGTCAGCATTTAGAAAAACTGTTCATTGTTGCAGTATTTACACTCACAAATTCCATCTGAAGGACAGATGGATAACATATGTCAAACATCTTCCATCTGAAGGACAGATGGATAATACATGTCAATCATGTCAATCACCATTGACGTGCATGAAAAGAGGAAAGCATATTAAGTGGTGAGATTATCTACTCATGGCTATCATTTCTTAATGCTGGTGCAACAATGTCTTTATAAACTATCAAAGGAATGTAGCTGTGAGGAGTGCAACCAGAGTACATCCCATATAACAAACTGGAATGGCCAACTACCCTGTTAAATCACACCTGAAATCTCCCATATGTTGAAGACTTCTGAAATACTACTGAATTTTCTGTGGTGCAGAAGGATGAGGTCCTGAATGTGACACAGGCAACCTTGGTTTAAGTACAAGAGCCCAATCACTGGAGGAACCAGCTGAATGATGGTCTACTCATCCCAGGAGGATGTTTTTTTCTGTCTGGTTATGACACCATGTGTGGAGCAGGGGACTTAAACTTGAAAAGACAAAATAAGGGCAAAGTGCAGGCAGATGTTCTACAGCAGCTGAAGAAGTGAGTGTAGTAGCATTTGTATGGTAACTGCATTCTATGCTCAGGGATCTCTGCAGTCTAGATGACATCATACATGGACATACTTATCTCCTCTCCGCTTTACTGAGGTTTTATAAACATTTACAACTATCTGACCATATTCAGATGTGAACCTCAATCAAGCAGTGCTAAAGATAACAGAGAAGTAAACAAATGATAGTAGAAAACCATTAAACTTTTTACCCTAGAGGTGGGCAAAAAGTTTACAAATGGGAAATATACTACTCTAGACATGCTGTCCCAAGAGTTAATATGAGAATCAGCCTGTCTGGTTCTGAATGCTACCTTTAATAAGATATCTTCTATGAGTCTACCAAGTATCATCTGCTTCCTGTTTCAAGACCTAGCTATGGCAGACCTTTGCATTATGAAGCATATATAAGTGTACTGTTCATGGAAATGGGTATATAGATGCTGACCTTTATGGCACATGTCTTGACAGTGATACTTCTTTGGAGTCTCTTTCTTCTTTGAGTGTTAGAATAACAGACCTCTCCTTTTTGTAGCTACCAAGGATCACCTGTTTAAAAGCAAAGGCTGATCTTCACTAGACATCACAAAAGTGAAAAAAATAAGTGTATGCCTACAATCTTGGTCATGACATATTAAGCTGACTGTTTAGTGTACTATAAATACTGCTAAAGCTGGGCAAGTCAAAAATGTTTTACTGTATTATGCTATCCACACTTGTAACTGTATTGCTGTATCCTATTTCTCAAATAATTATTTTGTGGTTTCTTTCTTCTTTCTTGTTTTGGTTGGCCACGGTAGTGCAGTGGTTAGTGTTGTCAACTCACAGCAAAGGGCTCTCCAGTTTGATTCTCAGCTGAGGTGCCTTCTGTGCAGAGTCTGCATGTCTTTCCTGCAGTCATGTGGGTTTCCTCTGGGTGCTCCGTTTTCACCCTACATTCCAAAGACATGCAGCAAGTGAATTAGACACTCTAAATTGGCTGTAGATGACAGTGTGTGTGTGCAAGTGAGTGGTTCAAATGAACTACAGTGGCAGGGCTAGCCACCCAGCAGTGTAAACCTTGGCTTGAGATGATTGTCACTGCTGAAGTGACACCCCAACCCCATGTGCAAAATGGAAAAAGGGGTTGAAGGTGGATGGATGGAATTTTGTTCTTTCTTGTTTTCAGTTTTACAGTTGATATACCTTCTTCTAGTCAAAATGCCAGGCATTGTCTGCTAAATAAGCATAGGCTGGTTCTTTTCTACACCAAAACTTGTCAGTGGCCTCAGAAAAAAATGTATGTGTGTTGCCTTGTCAGACAGTTTGTTAGAAGAATCTTTGACGTCATGTAATACAACTTAAAGTGGAACCAGTCTAAGTGATTTAATTGGGTTCTGTGTGAATTTACCATGATTATATGCACCAAGAAATGCGTAGATGTGTTGCCATTTAGAATGCAAGTCTATAGCCAATGATTTGTGTTAACTCTTGTCAAATTTATTCTTTTCCTTTTTGTTTTGCATTTTGCCACTCATGGGACTGCCCTATATAAGGATACAACCATAATCTCCTACATAAAAATATGATGCTTAGTTCCATAATCAAGTTTCTACTTTTCTAATGAAAAGGGAAATTTTTGTCACTGTGATGAAGTGAAATATTGCCAGCTATGCCAGGAGAAAAAGGGCAGTGGATGTGTAACATATGCCAGCTCAGCTAGCTGGAATTTAGTAAAGAAATATATGTCATTTGAATATCAAACTGATCTGTACAGATGCTTGTGTTCAAAAGGGATTTGTAAAGTTGCTTGACTTAAAAACCAAGATTGGGTCCTGACTGTATTATAAATGAATATATATATACGTGTGTGTGTGTATATATATATATATATATATATATGTGTGTGTGTGTGTGTGTGTGTGTGTTAACAGAGAATACTGGAAGAAAACAGGTTAAGCTCAGCTCCAGCTAACTTTGGAAAATAGTAAGAAATGGAATTACCAGGCCTAGGCCATAAAGATGTTATCTCACAGTTTTGAATGAAGCCAGAGATGCAATGTTTGTAAGAAGCATGCGTCATCAGTTTCTGTAGCAGGAGTAGAAGTTTATAATTATTTTATGACTTCCAGAAGCAGCACCAGATCTGAGCAATACTCTTGCATATGTATTATTGACATGTAGGTGCTAAATCCTGGCAGTTTCTAGCAATGGGGGGTTGCATGGGAACCAAAAGTCAGATGACCAGATGTATGTGATGTCATTTTGTACAGAAATAATGTTTCAATATTAGGTAAGACAGAAGTTTCCAGGCAGTCTGTTTCTTGGAACCTGACATACAAAGATCCCTCCCCTACTTCATCTTGCCTTGCTCTATTAACTAAGTAGGAAAAGTAATTCTCTAGATCATTCAAGAAAATATAGTCAAAATAGTTAAGTATTGTTTTTCTGTAACTGTGTGAATCTTTCCAGCTGTGTAATTTTTAATATTTCCTATGACTGAAACTCTGCTGCTTACTGTAAAAAAGATATTTCATATTTTCATGTTCTTGTATTATTTATCATTAAATATATTTAAATGTTTCATTGTAGTTGGTCATTTAGAGAATATGTTAACCTTTGAGAGTACTTATATCTATTGGTGACACTGTGGCCACTCCTGAAGCCTGGCTGTTTGGTCAACATTACCATTTGTATTAATATTAATTTCACTCAGTATAATTGGGTACCCTAGCAAGAGCCTTAGGTAGCTGACTTTGTAGTGCCTGTTGGCAGTGATAACTACCTTATAGTCTGGGCAGAAGGGGGCACAGCAGGTAAATCTCTGCCAGCCTTTCCCAGGTGTGTGTGTGTATGTTAAAATCAAATCTCACAGAGTGTGTGTGTGTGTGTGTGTGTGTGTGTGTGTGTGTGTGTGTGTGTGTGTGTGTGTGTGTGTGTGTGTGTGTGTGTGTGTGTGTTAGCTACTTGGAGCAGGGACATGAAGCACTGGTTTCACAGAGAGGGTGCTGGAGGCTGTAGCTGGACAGTCACCTGAGGACTTAACCCTATGGCTGTGCTAGTGGAAATTCTTATTGGGGTGCTGGAGGGAGACAGATATAAAAGAAATCCAGACCCCGGGCTGACCGTGTTCCCTGTGTGCACTTAAAGGAAATTGTGCTTGATGCAGAAAGGTCTGCATCTGGAAATACTGAGTGTATTCATTTGTATTCTAAGTGAATGTCCCTCTTCAGTGTCAGTGGTGAGGTTTCAGGCTCCTCGATTACCGGCCTAGAATGGGGACATCACATATTGGTGAGCAGTGGTATGGATATTAATTGAACTTCTGTAGCCTGTAGGCAGTTATCACTGAAGGTGTGTCCTCTTAGCAACCACAAGGTAAACATTTAGAATTTCATTTCACAACAGTTTCATTTATTTATTTATTTATTTATTTTGTTAGTTTAGTTTAGTCAGAGAAAGCAGGCAAAAATGTCAGCAGAGGATTATCGCAAGCTGACAAAGAACCAGTTGTCTAAGGTGTGTGAAGCCAAAGGACTGGTGCATGCCAATCTGACTAAAGAGGAAATTATTTCAACTTTTGTTGTTACAGCTCAGACCAGCAACCAGGAGGATAACCAGTCTGGTGATGGGAATTTGCAGCCCTCAAAAATAGGATTGTTCACCTTTTCCTCAGAGGACTTAAAAATTCCATCTGGAGTTAAACAGACTTGAACTAGAGGCCAAACATTTGGAACTAGAATCAGCGGAGAGACTGCAGTGTTTAGAGGCTCAAGAAAATGAGAGACTGTGGTGTTTGGAGGACAAAGAAAATGAGAAACAACGTCAACATGAGAGGGAGATGCTGACTCTTCACTAGGGTCATGGAGGTAATGGGAAAGGGTATAACTTGAACCCCAGAAGCAATAATTTTCAGTAAATTTATTCCACAATTTACAAAGGGTGAAAATTTTGATAGTTGTATTCATATATTTGAAAGAGTATGCAAACAATATAATGTTGACCAAGGGCTCTGGGTACAGTTCCTGACCCCCTTATTCTATGGTAAAGCTGTAACTGCTGCTTCTAAATTGTCTGATATTGATTGTTTAAACTATAAAATGTAAAGAAATGTTTACTTGAATTTATTTATTTATTTATTTTACATTTGTTGACCGGGTTAGTCCGTCTGAGCTGAATAGCCCTTTTTTAGTGGAGACAAATAATACAAAAAATGACAGTTATAGGTATATTACAGTATTAATATATACATAAGAAATACATTTATGATATGTATAGACAAATGCATTACTGGTAATAAGGTACAGTCATAGTTTTGAACAGCAAGTAACCAGTTTCTAGGACTTCAATAGTTGCTAAAAGACAAAGACAGTAAAGAGAGTATGACAGTGTATAGGCTGAAAATATAGCTGGAGTATTTGTTTAGAAGATGTACAGTTTAGAGATATCATAGTTTAGGAATTCCCAGTAGCAGGCAGGCTAATGGGTTGTCTTAGGATAGGTAGCCAAAATTATGGTGGATACGTACAGTGGCAAGTCCATTGGGATTTCAGATATTCTTTAGTGGCAGATTTAAATTCCTGAGTTTTGGTGGGGAACCTAATGTCCAGAGGAAGTTTATTCCAAGTTATGGCTGGATTGTAACTATATAGGTTGCAGCATGTTCTGTTCTTAGGTTTATGGAATTGCAGTAGTTCTTGGTCAGAGCTTTTGAGGGGTCTTGGAGGAGTGTAGCTGGAGATTATAGTAGATAAGTTGGGGCAGAAAGCAGATTGACATAATATGGAATGGATAATTGGGAGCTGGGAGAGGAGGAGCCGATGAGCAAATTCAAGTCAGTTCAGATTTTTTATAGGTTCATAGGTTCATACTAGGCTATCTGCCCTAGGGCATTTATAAGCCTAGCCAGAGTGTGTTTGGCTTTCGCCACCCATTTTAAATTAATTTTGCTATGCCCTTTTTCGAGGTTAGTGTACTGTGCAGAACAGGAACAGCTCACCAAACCCGACCAGGACCCATGCAAAGAGTAACAATCTCAGATGCTGAAAGAGTCTTGTAAACCACCAGTCAAAAACAATAGTAGACAAAAAACAACACCCAAGTAAAAAATCTCTGCTGCATAATGCTGGGGTCCAAGAATAGTAAAAAGTTGTCCCAGGTTTTTCAAGGTTAGATTTCAAGTATGGCCACACACTGTTTTATACACTAGTTGATCAGCCAATTAAACACAATTGTTCATCATTGAAATAAAGCAATCACCCGCAGTATTGCTACTGAAAATCTACTTGTTTTAAAAAAAATATATAATTAAAATATACTAAAAAAACAAACAACAAAAAAAATACAATAATGGATATTAAATTAACCTAGTCTTGTTCTGACTTCGTTCAATTTGACAAATTCCACTAAACTATTCTTGTGTGACTAATTTATATAACACTTAAAACCTTTCATTTAAAAATACACAAAAATAAATAACATATAACTATTAAATAAAAAAAAAAAAATAAAAATAAATTCTAAGTTGTAAGATGTTGTTGTTGTTAAAGAAAAAAAAAAAAGAAAATTAATTATTGAATAGATTAATTGTTTTTAATTGTATTAAATTAAAAAAAAATTAAATAATTTAGTGTTTATATTAATTCATAATATTATAATTTAATATTAAATTTCTTAAATGTATTAAAATTATATTAAAATTGGTTTTTAAAATTGGTAAATTCAAATAAATCAACTATTCTAAAAAATTGTGATTTGTACAAATATACAATAAAATTAAAATAATTTATAACTTGTTTTTCACCGGCCCTTGAAGCATCTAATTTGATTTGCCAGGTTAATTCTCTAGTTTCCAAATAAGTTTCCCAGTCACCTCCTCTAGGGTCATTGATGACTCGTTCCAAGAAAAAAAAAAAATTTTATACACATCTTGATAGAGAATGAGAATGTTTATAGAGCATTAATAAAAGCTTTTGTGGTGGAATTATCTTGACAACTTTTTTACTATTCTTGGAAGGAAACCCAGCATTACGCAGCAGATATTTTACTTGGTACTGTTTGGTTTGTCTACTTATGTTTGACAGCTGGTTTACAAGACTCTATTTCAGCATCTGAAGATTGTTACTCTTTGCATTGGTCCGTGTACTGTGCCTCTGTCTAACAGTGACACAGAAGTGATACCCGGGGTAAACCTACGATCTCCCATCCACTCATCAAGATTCCTCTTGAAGAGAGTCAATGAGGGACTCTGCCTAACCTGGACTGGGATTTTATTCCAGAGTGAAGGGAGCCTCTGGGTTATGAATCTGTCCCTCCAGCATGTCCTATTTATTTCAGTGCTGAGGTTCAAGTCTCTGAGCGTAGCTTGATGGGATTTGGATTTTCTGAGGTGCAGCATGTCCATTAATTCTGGGTTGGACATGGCTTTATACGTCAGGCACAGATCGCCTCTAAGCAGGTGGTATGCCTCTGAGTAGAGCTGGAGTTTCTTTAATCAGGCAGCATATGGCATCTGTTTGAGCCCTTTGATCCTCTTGGTCAGGTACTTTTGGGGTCTTTCCACTTGTTGCAGGTGTCTGGTAAGGTACATCCTGAAAGGGGCATTGTACTCAATTATGGGCCTGATGAGGGTTGAGTAAAGAGGCACGATGACCTCCCCTGATCTAGATGTGAATCCCTTCATGATTAGGTGGGCTATATAAAATGTTTTTCTAGCCACTTTGGCCACATGGTTGTCAAATGAGAGATTGCTATCAACTTGGGTCCCCAGGTCCCTAATTACTTCTTCGGTACTTAATGGATTACCACCTATGTGGTAATTTGTGGGCACTTTGTTTTTGGAAAAGGGGATGACTATACACTTTTTGGCATTTAGCTTGAGGCCATGGCTCTGGCACCAGTTGTCTGTTTCTATGAGGTCCTTTTGGAGAATGCTTGTGTCAGCTGGAGAGTCGATTATGGCACCCAGTTTGCAGTCATTTGTGAACGTGGTCAGCCGCAGTCCTTCTGTGTTGGCCTGTACCTCCGAGAAATATATACCGAACAAGAGAGGTCCCAGGACTGAGCCTTGTGGGATGCCACTTGTAACTGGTTTGGAGTCTGACATGGCTCCAGCAATTCTAACCATGTGGGCTCTGTCCTTGAGCCAGTTTGCAACCCATCTAGTGACATAGGGGTTTATATTTAAGCTGGTGAGCTTATCTATAATGCCCAAGTGGGGTATTGTATCAAAGGCTTTTGCGAGATCCAGGTAGGCTGTGTGGACCACCTTCCCCTCGTCAATGGCCTTGGTGACTGTTTCAAAGAAATCGACCAGGTTTAAGAGGTAGGATCTGCCCTTAATAAAGCCAAACTGGGCAGGATCCAGTGTCTGTAGGTCCCCAATATCTTTATTTATGAGGTTCATGAGGATCCTTTCCATAGCTTTGCAGACCAAGCTAGTCAGGCTTATGGGGCAATAGTTTCCAGGATCCATTGAGGCACCACCTTTGTGGAGAGGGACCACTGTTACTGTACGCCACTCTTTGGGTACATATCCTGTAGTAAGGCTGAGATTGAACAGTAGTTTTATGTTTGGGTTTAGCTCTTCTTGGAGTTCATGTAGGATGCAGCCCGGGTCACCGTCTGGTCCCATTGATGCTGTGTTTTTTGCTTTGGAGAGGGCAGCTCTTACCTGAGCATCTGAGATGTCAGGGGGGGCAGCACTCTGCTGGGATAGATATTTGCCCTTTGGTGGGGAGAAGTTTGCACTGAACCTGTCAGCTAGGATGTTGGCAATGTCTGTGGGTTTGGTGTATTTTTTGTCATTTTGGACTAATTCTGAGCATATCTGGGAATTCCCACCCAGGTTCCTAACATAACTAAAGAAAGCCTTGTGATTATCCTTAGTGTCCTGTGTAATTTTTCTCTCGAAGCTGGCCTTAGATGATTTTATGAGTGCCCATAGTTTTTTGCTAATACTGATCAGAGATGCCTTCCCTTTTTGGGATTTTGCTCTATCATGTAGTAGCTTCCTCCTTCTATTGTATAGTTTGTTTATGGCTGGGGTCCACCAGACAGGACATCTGCCTTTGGAGGACTGGGTCTTGGTTTTATTTGGATTGCATGATCCATGCATTCCTGAAGGTGTTCATAGAATGTGTTTATAAAGGATTCTGCGGTCTGGGTCATATTTTCCACAGGCCCAGGGGCTTTGAAGGATTCCACCTCGGTTTTGAGGAGTGTGAAATTTGCTTTAGAGAAGTTTTTCACTGTGGTTTTCTGGGCAGGGGGTGGGGTCGGGATGTGAATATCCAGTGAGATTAGTTTATGGTCTGATCTTACCAGTGAGGGATACACTTCTGGTCTGGAGCATAGAGTCCCCATGTTGGTGATGATCAGGTCCAGTATGTTTTCCCCTCTTGTGGGAGTGGTAACAAGTTGTTCCATAGCATTTGAGTTTATAAATTCTAGGAACCTTTGGGCTAGGGTGTTGGAGCTAAAGTAATCCTCCCAGTCTATGTCTGGGTAGTTGAAGTCGCCCAATATAATGGTGTTTTGAGAGACCTTCATATTTTCCAGTGTTCTCAGGAAGGCCGAGTGGGGTTCCTGGGTTTGGGAGGGTGGTCTGTAGCAGGCTATAAACTGGAAGGCAGTTTTACCTACTGTTAGTTGCACATGGATAGTCTCTGATGCTTCGTGCTGTGCCACCAACCTGGAGGTGTGGGTATCTTTGACAAATATTGATACTCCCCCTCCTTTTGTGGTTCGGTCCAAGTTTTGGGGTCAAAAAGCATGGTATGAGGTATAACCTGGTAGTGCTGAGGTGCTGAGGTGCTCTCGGGAGCCTTGAACCAGGTTTCTGTTACTGCACAGATATCGATGTTTTCCATGCTAAGGAGAGTTTTGAGTGCATGCATCTTGAGGTTTAGACTTCTGGCGTTGAGTAGCATTACTCTTAGTTTCTTATCCCTTGTGATACCTATGGAGGTGGGTTTGTCTTTTGAGCCTTGTCTAAAAAAGGCACTATGGGGTAGCAAGAGCCTTTGCCAATATCCGAAAGCCCAGGTGTGACAGGTGCAAGCCATCCCTAGCGAAGCATCGTGGCTTGTCGAGCATGTCATCCCAGGCTGACAGGCACTGGATCCCCTTTGAATGACACCAATACTTAAGCCAATTGTGAGAGACAGTGGTGAGATTTATAATTTTGATTAGCTGCAAATCTGGCCACTTTGTTGTAGGTAGATTCTAATTTAGTTAAGAGAGATAAGTTAAGGTTTGTTAGGATTTGGGAGCTCTATAATAGGCTTGGCAATAGATACGCATGGGCAAGGAATATTTTTGCTTTGTTGGTGAGAAACCTTTTGTTTCTGTATAGAAGGCCAAATTTTTGGTGAGTTTTCCTAATGCAAGTATTTGCATGTACATCAAAATTTAGCTGATCATCAATTATGACACCTAAAAGTTTAGTGAATGGTTCAACTGTGATCGGAGTGCTGTCTAAAGAAAGTAGGGATAAAGTGGATTCAAGATTGTTTAAGTTTTAGGGAAGCAAAAGTAATTGTTTATTTTATTTTTTTTTAGGATTTAGTATAAGCTGGTGATTGGAGAACCAGGTTTCAACAGAGTTTAAGGAAGATTAAGTGATAGCCAAGAGTTCTGTAGGAGTGTCTGCAGCAGAGATAAGTGTAGAGTCATCAACATATTGGACCAGTGATGACTGGGGGCAAGAAGTGTAGTTTAATGAAAATATTGAAGAATAGTGGGCCAAGAATAGAACCTTGGGGTACTCTGGTATTAACTGACGGTGGAAGAGAGAAAGCAGAGAGACACTTTACCAATTGTTTGTGGTTAGACAGGTAGCTAGAAAACCAGGCAACAGCAGAGGTAGAGAAATTAAGGTTAGTTAATTTGTTCAGTAGGAGAGAGTGAGACTGTATTGAAAGCCTTAGAAAGATCAAGGAAGAAGTAGGAGACAAGTTTGTTGTTATCTCTGGCAGTAGAAATAGTGTTGAAAGAAAGAAGGGCAGTAGTAGTAGTACTGTGGTTGGGATGAAAGTCATGTTGGGTAGGGGTGAGTAGATTTCCTTGCAGTAGATATTTCATAACTTGCATGTGTATACATTTTTCTAAAATTTTTGAGAGGGTGAGAGGATAGCAATAGGTCTGAAATTAGAGATTTCAGTGGAGTTACCTCCATTATGTATAGGTAGAGTGTAGAATTCTTTCCAGATGGAGGGAACTTTAGATTCAGAGATGGAACAATTTATTAGGATAGACACACAAATAGCCAGAGTGTTTGCCGCTACTTGAAGGAAGTAGGGAGGGATATTATCAGCAGAGGTAGAGCAGGGCTTCAATTTGCTGGGTAGGGATTTAATGAAGTTAGTAGGTACAGGTTTTAGGGAAAAATAAGCACTAGAGTTTAGCGTAGGAGAAGGGTTGGGAGAGATAATAGTGCTGGTAGTTGAAGAGATAGAGGATAGCATCTTCTTAATGGATTCAATAAAATGGGAATTGAAAATGTCTGCAGTTTCTTGTGGAGTATTAGCTGGGCAAGAGTTTGGAGGTGAGAGATTTCTGGGATGGAGAATTTGGTTAACTGCATGTCAAAATTTAGAAGCATTTGATTTTTGTGCAGTTGGTCGGTTATTATAGAATTCTTTTTTGTCTTTATTTATTTGTTTGTTTTTTTTTGTCTGATTTCTAAGTTCCTTATATGTTTGCAGGTGGATGGGTAGCTTGGTTTTTACCCATGTCTTCCACATTTTGTCCCTAGATTTCATCAAGTTTTAGGTAGTGTTTGTTAACCAAGGGGATATATTGGATTTTATTTGCACTATACGGATAGGTGCCAGTGAGTGAAGAATACTTAGGAATGTTGAATTAAATGAGTGTACTGCATCATCTAGTGAGATTTGGCTCAGTAATGACCAATTAATTTTTGAGAGGAGGAAGTTAAACATTTCAGGTTAGAAGTTTGATAATCTATGACATGTAATATATATATATGTGGGCTGGGGGAATGTGAACTGAATCTGAGGACTTTTATTGGAGAGTGATCACTGAAACAGTCAGGTAGGATTGAAGGGTTGTGGTATTTAAGTGGGTTAAAGACTAATATCCAGTCAATGAGAGAGCTAGTATTCTGAGGTTAATTTGTATAATGGGTATAGTGATTAGTTGTGTAAAGTCATGCAAGCTGATAGATAAACTAGAGCTTGGTAAGCTAAAGGATAGCCAATTTATATTTACATCAGCGAGGATGATGATTGTGTTATGTATGTGTTGTGATAGTGTTAAATAAAATTCAGAATTCAATACACAGGAGGTTCAGATTCAAAGGTTTACTAGTGTACACCAGGAGGCAAAAAACCATACAAGTACAGAATTTTGTCTGACATGATGCAGGAAGTACAGAATATTTTATAGTGTTTGCATTCAAGTTATGCCCATCTTACTGACGTGGTTAGTCACAAGGCATCTACATCACTTTTACTAACAGTATTCTATTCATCTAATAATGCTGATGCAGTACATTTAAAAAAACTTTTCCTTTAGATACAATACGGCCTTGCTATCCAGCTGGTCAGTCATAATGTCTTTCTGTAAAGTTATTTATTCAAGGTTTCATATCAGTTCGAATACAATAGCAGCTTCAGTCTTTTAATGCATGTCTTTGTTCTGTTACACTTTCTCACACAGCTGCGTGATATCTAAGTAACACATATACAAGGCCATCTCATTCTAACAGGAAGAGCAGAAGACTATTATTTCACACATTTAATTTCCTGACCCAGCAGATAATCACTTGTGAAAAGCATAAACATTAAAACTTGCTAAGCCAGCATTCTGTCAGGGTCAGGGATCAGCTTTTGCTTCAAGTCACACTGCAGTTTCAAAACTACTTCACATTTAGACATGAATTAATTTTACTACTATATGATTAATATAATAAAATGCATTATATACTACTTTGCTTTTAAACTAGCATTTCTCATGTATTCAAATACACATTTTTCTAACATTTTCCCCCTATTAATACTTTTTATTCTATTTTGAAGTATGCATAGTGTCATTTCATCTCCTAGCCTTTTCCGCTCAGGATTTTCAGCTAGATGAGTCATTTAATCTATACTTCAGAGAAAGCATCATCTGAAATCAATCTTTCAATTTCAATATCTTGGTAGAAAGTTTCAGTAACAGATACATCAACAAAATCTTTGATTAATCTTTTCATGCAGGGAATTCCACAGCAAACACATGCCCCTATTAGGAGTATACCCACACAAATAGCAATTAGAATGTTCATTAGGATGGAACCCCACCCCCCAAACAGATTCTGGAAAAAGTTCATCAGTGGGTTTGGGCCTGGTTCAGTCATGGCTGATACTTGCTGAATTACCTCTAGGTGATTATTTATCTCGTGGCAATTGTCAAGGATGAAAGCACAGCATTCTTCTTTGATAAGCGGGCATGTACCACCTCTCACTGCTAGGGTGAAGTCAAGAGCCATCCGATTTTGTAGCACAACAGTTCTCATTGCATTTAGTTCATCAGTCATCAATTCTAGGGTGGAAAAAGTTGCATTACTCATTACTTCGAGAAGTTTCGACAACTTCCTCAGCTCCCAGATCGATTTGACTGCTCCATAAGCTGGGAGTATTCCTGCCCAGGATATAACACTGTCACTCAAGTCCATATGAGTCAATTCACTTTTGTCTTTTATTGAATTATGGTCTTTCCAACCAGCTTCGATCTTCCCAACTGGATTCACAGGTTTCTTAACTGGACCTTCAGATTTTCGAGCTGTTTCTCTTATGTTCCGTATCTTACCCAAAGGTAATTCTGCAGTATGTCTTATTGCTGGAACCAGATAACCCAAAAACAACTGCCGGACCAATTCTCAGGTAATCATTTATATGCCTTTTTCCCACAAATAAAATAACAGTTTTCTACTTTAGTACTAATACACATCAGCCCTGCATGAAACATTTTCTGATCTATAACTGACAATTGTTTAAACAAAACAGGGTTTTGTTGTACTTCATTCAATGTTGTTTTCATTGTGCTCAAATATGAATCATAGTTAGTATTACAAACAGTACCTCCACTTTTAACTTTAATGTAACACTTGTAGGATATCGTAATATTACAATTACTCCATCCTACTTGGAGGGTATCGTTTTAAAAAGCACACAATTCCTTTTGTGTAACAGGTAAAAATAATGCTATTTTGTCTTGTGATCTCACAGTTCCTGTGTCGAAAAGTAAATTCTCCCAAGTCTCATTTATCCCCAAAGGGACAGCGGACATTATCAGTCCTCCATATGCTGTTGATATAGCTGTACAAACCCAGCAATTTGAAATGTTCATAGTCTCTGCATACACATGTTTCATGGCTAGGTATGTGTTAAAATTTGGATGCCAATCTATAGACATTTCATCATGCCTTCCCACTTTCACTTGTGTGGTTGTGTGTAGGATAAGCCACAGCAAGAGGAAAATTGTCACAATTACAGTTAATAAATGTACACACAACAAAATGATTACACAACATCTCTGGGGTTGATCTAGACTTCTATTCGCTTTGTTTTTGGCCATCTCGGTCTGGTTGTGTATCAGTCACAAAGTTTTTATCAAGTTGAAAGCCCTTTACCGGTTTACAATGCGTTAATTGAACCCAGGAAGTCCTCTCAGCTACCCTGACTGCAGTAGGCATTGCCAACAGAACCTGGTACGGACGTTCCCACTTTGGACTCGCCCAGTTTTTCCTTTTTGTCACTTTCAGCCACACCCAACTTCCAGGGCCCACAACTGTTTCCACCGGTCTGGTCTGTTCCTTATCTGAAAAAGAGTTAAACTGCAAAACAGATTTATTCCTTAACAATTTCTTCATATATTCTGCTAACGAACTGTCAGCCTCTTGCTCTGCAGGCTTGAGAGCTTTCCACTAAGGCACATAGTATGCTCTCCCAATAACCATTTCAAAGGGAGTCAAACCCTTTGCATTTGGAACCGTTCTCATACTCAGCAGTGCTAAAGGCAGACAGTATATCCAATTCTTTTGGGTCTCTTCTACTAGCTTCCTTAACTTGTTCTTTAGGGTACCATTGTACCTTTCCACCAGTCCTGCTGACTGTGGGTGGTAAGCACAATGGTTCTTCAAGGAGATACCAAAAAATCTCCCAAGCTGGTGAATCGTCTGATTCACAAAATGTGTGCCATTGTCACTATAAATCCTCTCCAGAATGCCAAATCTAGGGATTACTTCTTTTATCAGGGCTTTTGCCACTGTTGCTGCATCTGGATTTTTGGTTGGAAAAGCTTCTACCCATTTAGAAAACATGTCTATAATAACTAAACAAAACTTTTCCCCTTCACATTTATTTAATTCTATGAAATCCATACAAATAGTATGGAATGGTTATGGTGGTATAGGAAAACTTCCTTGCTTGGTTTTAAATGCTCCTTGTGCATGATGCTTGTTACAAGTATGACAAGCTGCACAAAATTTTTTTGTGTAGTTTATGTATCCATATGTTTGGAATATTCGATTTACTAACTGTACCATCCCCCCTGTTGAGACATGGCACTGCCCATGGCTCAACAAAGCTGCATATCTAAATAAATTAGATGGCAATATCGGTTTTCTTTCTTTGGAAATGTACAGTCCATTCTCAAGAATTGCACCTCGTTTTACCCATTTTTGTTTTTTTGCTCTTGTAGTAAGTGTCTGCATTGTTTTTAACATGTCTAAATCTAAAATCTCAGAGGGTTGTAATTCCTCATTTAAAAGTAAAGTTTCTGAGTCTGAGGCTGCTTGCTTTGCAGCTGCATCAGCTCGCATTGCCTTCGAAATCTTATCTTGTTGTTTTGTATGAGCTACACATTTACAAATAGCTACTTTGGTAGGTAACTGAATATATTCTAATAACTCCAAAATAAATTGCGCATGATTAATAGGTTTTCCACTAGATGTTATCATTCCACTATTTTTCCATTGTTGTGCAAATACATGTACTGTAGAAAAAGCATACTGACTGTCAGTATATATGTTTACACACTTGTTTTTTGCTAAAGTACATGCTCTCGTCAAAGCTATCAATTCTGCTGCTCGTGCAGATAAGTTGTGTGGCAAGGATTGAGCTTCTAAAATTTCAGTGTCTGTAACTACTGCATATCCCACCAGATTCTTCCCTGTAGGATCGCTTCTGCATGAGCCGTCCACGTAATATGTCACCTCGGCATTATCCAAGGGCATATCTGTAAGATCTTGTCTAGGTAAAGCTAACTGTTCAATTTCCTGCAGGCAGCTGTGTGGTGTGCCCTCCGCAGGAGTTGGAAGTAATGTTGATGGATTCAATGTCGTACATCGTTCAATTGTCATATGAGGTTGGCTCAGCAGTATAGTCATACATGAAAGATGTCTAGCAGGAGAAAGGTATGCCATTTTCTCTTGCAGTAAAATTATTGCAACTGCATGAGGCACTCTCAATGTGAGAGGGTGGAATAACACCACTGAGGCCGAAGCCTGCACTGCCATTGCGGCTGCAACTACTGCTTGTACACAGTGAGGCAAAGATCGCGCCACTGGGTCTAACTGTGATGAATAGTAGGCTATGGGGCATTGCTTGTCCCCATGTTGTTGTGTCAATACTGACATCATATATCCTTGCTTACAATCTATGGTCTGAAAGAACCATTTGTGATAATTTGGAAGTCCTAAAACTAATGAAGAAGCTATCAACTGCTTCAACCTGCAGAAAGCCGTTTCTGCTTCAGCTGTCCATTGTAAAATATCTTGTGCTGCCATTGGTGTCTTATATATCAAGTCAGTTAATGGAGCAGATTCCAAAACATAATTTGGTATCCATCTCCGACAAAAATTAGTTGTACCTAAGAAAGACATCATTTCTTTCTTGGTTGTTGGTTTGCGTGCTTGCAAAATTGCTGTTTTTCTTTCCTCATCTAGTATTCTACCTTCATTGGATATTACATATCCCAAGTATCTAACTTGTTTTCTCCAAAGTTGTAACTTACTTTTGTTTACTTTATGTCCTTGTATTGCTAAAAATTTCAATAATGCTACTGTATCCTCCCTGCACTGTTGCTGGGTGGGGGCTGCTAGCAAGATGTCATCTACGTAAAGTAGAATTTGACTTCCTCCTGGTGGGGTAAATCCTGCCAGGTTGCTAGACATTTCTTGTGCAAAAATTGTTGGTTTCTCACAATATCCCTGTGGTAGTCGAGTATATGTATACCTTTTACCCTGAAATGTAAATGCAAACCAATATTGACTATCAGGATGTATAGGTATTGAAAAGAAAGCATTGCTAATATCTACCACAGAGAAATACTTCTGTTGTGGTTCTAAATCGTTTAACAAAGTATGTGGGTCTGGCACCGTAGGTGTTCTAGGTATTACTGCATTATTTACAGCTTGTAAATCTTGTACCATCCGCCATTCCCCATTTGCTTTTTTAACAGGAAATAGGGGTGTATTACATGGTGAATCAGGAGATTCTACCAGTACTCCTTCTTTGAGTAATGCTGCTATTATAGGCTTAATTTTTATTTCTGCATCCTTTCTCAAAGGGTATTGTCTTTTCTGTGGTCTAAAAGCTGACTTTGGGGTTATTGTAACTGGTCCTGCTGTTCGAATAAGTCCTACATCTGACTTGCCTGTTGACCAGAGAGTTGTTGGAATTTCACATAAGGTCTTTTCTTCTTCTAATAAAAATGCTAATCAGCTGTCCTCGCTAGATTGCAAGTGTACAGCTGGATGTGTCTGTGTCAACCAATTCAGTTTTTGTTTTTGTATCCCTTGTTCTGATAGTTCTAAATCAGTCTGTTTCTCCCATCTTGTTACTTTTTCTCCTAAATCTGCCCATTTGACACTTTTGTTCTTTGTCAAGCTGACATGTGGCAACCAATTTGATCTATACAATGCAAGGAATTCTTGAGGTAATGAACAGCTAACTACACTGTTCCCTCAGCATCCCAGTACAAAGTACGTGAAACCAATCTAGTTGCACGATTTCTAAACAGTTCTTGCTCATACTCTCTATCAGGTCCTGGTGTGGTACAGTAGTATAGAGTACAGTGTAACAAATGCTGTCAATCAGTGTCAAGGGAGGGGGCTTTACTGATGGCTACGTTCATCAGCTCCTCGGTCACTGCCCCTGGACCAGTCGTGACTAGGTCCTGGCTGTACCAATAAAAGGTTTCACCCTCCAATCGCACTACAAAGGTATCCATTTGTCTCTGTGCCTCCATACCTTGTACAGTTGAAACTACTGCTATGCCAAATATCTGCATAAGGTCCCTGCCCAATAGGTTTACTGGACACTTTGCAGACACAACTATTTTACTTCTCTGGGTCATACCTGAAACAGGGTCAGTTATTGCTATATCATGGGAAAGTGGTTCCCTGTATAGCTGTCCATTTGCAGCTTTTACTAGTATATAATCAGGTGATTCTGAATGTTCTGGTAACTTGGAGGGGTGTATCAAAGTCCGTGACGCTCCTGAGTCACACAGGAATTTGACTTCCCTTCCCTCCACCAGAAGTGTAACTTCCGGTTTCGTATCTGCCAAGTAGAGCTCTAAGCTCAATAATGCTAAGTCCAAAATTTCACTTTCTTCATCCTCCATATCTATTTGCACTTCCTCTATTCCTTCTATCACATTTACATTTGCTTTCTGTTTATTAACTTTTCCTGATGATTTCTGACTTTCACGTGCTGTATCCTCACTATCATATAGTCAGTCCTCATCTCCTTTATCTTCTGTAATTACCTTTTTGTTTTGCCTACAATCCCTTGCTAGATGCCCTTTTTTCCCACATTTGAAGCATTCACCTCTCTTTTTCCTCTCTTCAAAATCTTCTGATCGTTTGTCAGACTGTTTGTTTCCCTGGGCATTCTTCTTGCCCTTTTTACCTGACTGTAATACAAATACTTCACCTCCGTCTTCAGCAGTGAAGACTTGTGCCTTCTTTTTCTTTTTACTATTAAAATGTCTCTCAGCATGTCTAGCGTATTCGAGTAAGGCTTGTAGCCTCCCTGTTCGATGATCTATCATATGCTTCATAATGAAGCTACTAATAGGTGCAATGCAACCTTTCAAAAATGCATTTTTTAATTGTTGTTCATACGGGGAATCATTTGTTTGGTTCTCAGGAACCGACATACCACTATGATTATTAAAACATTCTAATAATCTAGCATAATATCCATCTATTGTCTCATTTTCCTGTTGTATGCATTGATTAATGCAAGTCCAGTCTGCTCTGGGTTTCCATTTCTCAGAGATTCGGTTTGTCAGACCTTTCACTCTGTTGTCTAACTCTACATCACTATGTGGGAGTGGCCTAAGTTCTGCATTACGAGGATTCCAGGTGCCACAAATCATGTGCCAATCTGGATCTATAATTTGTCTTACTACTTTTTCTACTTCTTCCCCATTCAAGTGGTAACTTAACCTCATGCCTTGTAAATCTTCTAATTTCCTAAAATTAACTTTCGGATGGGGGATTCCCTCAGTAGACTTCCGGATATCTTCCGGTGTCCATGGTTTATATACTAAGAGTGTTGGATCCTGCCCTTCCTGTCCTGCCTGAGGATTTGGAACTTCTATAAGTGGGCATATTTCTTCCTCACTCTCATCCTGTAGATTTCTCTCTATTTGGTATGATTCTGTGTCCCTATGTGTTTTACGTGTTCGGGACCTAGTCTCAATAGGATCTCTAACAAATGGTTGTGGTCTTACTGAAACTTCAGGATAACGCAGAGGCAGACCAGCCTGTCCACTCGCTTAATATCCTGAAAAGGGTAAGGGAGGGGGTAAGGGAGGAGGAGGAGGAGCTGTAGCTATTACCAAGTTATTATCCTCTTTATCTAAAAATAATGTTTTTGAATTTTTAAGCTTCTGTTCTCTACGATTTGCTTCCTCAATCCACCTGTGTGCTTGAGGTATGCCTAGTTGGCGTTGCTTTTTTGCCTGACCTCCTGCATCAGATTTAAGCTGTTTAAGGAGTTTAACTAGTGTAAGTTTATCTAGTTAACCATCAAATTCATATTTGTTAACCCATGTCGTATAATACCTAACATTATCAGCACGCTGTAATTGCATGTATTTTGCGTCTTCGGTTAGGGGCGGATCTCGCGAGGTTTTAGTGCACTGATTACCCATGTCAAAGAAAATGTTACGTAACCCTTTTTTATCATGTGATATCAAATTCTTAGCTCCTGTTTACAGTTTATCTAGAAAAACTGCCTACCTTATTCTGTTACCCTGATCTATGACCAAATATACAGTACTTCCTTTTGTCCCTGATCTGCAAAACAAATCTTGACAACAATATACTGTAACCTAGTCCCTGATCTAAAACAGAAAAAAGGCAAATTCTTCCTACCTGAGCCTCCTGGTTTTGAAATTCATTCTAATTCCACCTTTCAGCCACAGATCAGAAAGTGGCCAGCCTCTTTACACACGACAATTCAGTCGGAGGTCTTTTCACTCAAGAAGGACCATTTCGGTAACTTCTCCTGCGCAGTATTCGACCACCAATACGCTCTGATCTGCAGCTTACCAAGGGAATTCTGTCTCGAAAGGACCAAACTGTTAAATAAAATTCAGAATTCAATACACAGGAGGTTCAGATTCAAAAGTTTACTAGTGTACACCAGGAGGCAAAAAACCATACAAGTACAGAATTTTGTCTGACATGATGCAGGAAGTACAGAATATTTTATAGTGTTTGCATTCAAGTTATGCCCACCTTACTGACATGGTTAGTCACAAGGCATCTACATCACTTTTACTAACAGTATTCTATTCATCTAATAATGCTGATGCAGTACATTTAAAAAAACTTTTCCTTTAGATACAATACGGCCTTGCTATCCAGCTGGTCAGTCATAATGTCTTTCTGTAAAGTTATTTATTCAAGGTTTCATATCAGTTCAAATACAATAGAAGCTTCAGTCTTTTAATGCATGTCTTTGTTCTGTTACACTTTCTCACACAGCTGCATGATATCTAAGTAACACATATACAAGGCCATCTCATTCTAACAGGAAGAGCAGAAGATTATTATTTCACACATTTAATTTCCTGACCCATCAGATAATCAGTTGTGAAAACCATAAACATTAAAACTTGCTAAGCTAGCATTCTGTCAGGGTCAGGATCAGCTTTTGCTTCAAGCCACACTGCAGTTTCAAAACTACTTCACATTTAGACATGAATTAATTTTACTACTATATGATTAATAGAATAAAATGCATTATATACTACTTTGCTTTTAAACTAGCATTTCTCATGTATTCAAATACACATTTTTCTAACAGATAGGTAAGCTAGAATATTTTCCAGTAGGGGATGTCCCCAGGGGGAATATAGATTGCTAATATGGTGATTATGATATGGCTAAGTATAAGGTTGGCAGTCAATACTTCTGTTGGCAGAAATAATAGGTTTTGTTTATCTAATGGAGTGAGAGTAAGGTGATTGGAGTAGGCAATAGCCACTCCTCCCCCTTTTTTCTTTTGGTGGTCAAGTCATAGTATATTATATCCAGGGGGAGAATATCCCTGTCTGGGATATGAGGCTTTAGCCAACTCTTTGTGAGGGCAATAATGTCTGGAGAGTGATTTGCAACCTAGGCATGAAAGTCAGTGATCTTATTTAGAACACTTCTGATATTCATAGAGTAAAAATATATTTGTTTTTTAGGAGGAGTAAGGTGTGCTGAGTGTGGTGGAGTGAAATTATAGTTAGAAGAGGAAGTATTGGGCCATAATTTTGATGGATATCTCCTGATAGTACTACATTTTTTGAGATAATATGGGTGATATAGGGTGAGGGATAGTAGCAGAGGTACTTTAGTTTAGTTTTTGTGAAGTTAGTTGGGTTTGGATGAAGCTTGATTTTAAGAAGAATGGTGGTTTTGGGTGAGGAGCTAGAGTAGTTTATGAAGGAGTGAAGAGAGTGTAGGATGCTATTTGGAGAAGTGTGGCTGGAAGATGGATATGTAGGTATTTTTAGATTTTCATAGAGGGTTAGAAAGTAGCAAAGCAGTAAGGGGAACAAGTAGTTGAAAGTGTGAATTTTATGTGTCATTTTAGAGTGATAGTGATCTGTAATGTGGGAAAGGTGACAGATGTTATCTGAATTGGAGAGGTATTTATATGCAAATGCAGTTTGTAAAAGGGCAGAGATGACTGCTAGTGATGAAAAAGTGGAAAGAGGCAGATAAGTAGGTCGATTGAGCATTGGGGGTTTGGTTACATATAAATGTGTGGAGGTGTGGCTAGTAGAGACTGATGATGGGGAGAGGAAGAGGTGGGGGGAGGAGGAGGGGTGATTTAAGGTTATCTATAAAGGAAATGATGTAGAGGGTGGGTGGGAATGGGGGTAGGGTAGATGAGTGGAGCATGGCTACACCCAAGCCGCGAGTTTAGAGAAACCAAACAATCAGTGAGAGGGGCTCTCTAAAAGGCAGGTAAGCCCAAGTGTGAGAGGAAGAAAAACTTTGATATAGGACTGAGTATGCAAAAATGCAGGTTCTTTAGGTTGCCACAAGGACAGGTTGATTCTAGTGGGGAGTTATGTGATATTTAGGTAGCATGCAAGTTTAATAGGAAGGATGTAGGGGGTTGGTTATTGCTGCAGGCAGTAATGTAGGAGAGAAAGGCAGTGGCTGAGAGCTGAACAGAGAGATCAGAGGAATGAAAAGCAAGGATAATTAATGGAAGTGAGCAATAAGCCTAGGAAAGCAGTTAGCATGAGAACAGCAGATTTATAGTAGAGAGTATTAGAGAAAGAAGATGGTGGAGTGGATCTGGTGGAACAGGGTAGTTACCTAAAGTAACAATATTTATAGGGTAACAATATTATATATTATGCTCAGGAGAGGCTAGGTACATACAATAGATGACAGGCTGTATACATTATCTTGAAATTCCACAACAGTTTTCAGAGTAGTGACAGTTTCAGTGATGACCACATTGGTTATAGAAATACATTGTCAGAATGATTTAAGTTAACGCTGGCAGCCTACAGAAAAAAAGTTTTGTGAGCATAGATACAAGGCAGATGAAGGTATGCATGACTATATTACTGAGTTAAGCACTTATTTTCATAGGTGGGTGAGTGGGAGTCAGGTCACTACCTTTTAAGGGCTGGCAGACTTTTTGGTGAGGGAACAAGCCCTTAGCACTTTGCCTGAGGACATGAGAATCTGGTTGGCAGACTGACAGCATAACTCTGCAGATGAGCTGGGGAAAAGGGATATATCTACTTAGCAAGCAGGACATCAATGCACTGGAAAGGGATACTCGGTGCTGCACATGTATATAAGGGAACCCATGGTGGACAGCCTAAACCACCCCAAAAGAGTCCACCAGTAACAGGGGAAGCCACTAGTTCAGGTACATGGCCAGGATCAAGGGTTAAATGTTTTAAATGTAAGCAGTGGGGCCATGTATCATACAGATGTCCTGGAGGCAAGATGGGGAACAAAATGTGTGGGAGCCAGCAAGTGGGAATAACAGTATGCCAGTGGTAAGTTGTCTGGAGACAACAGGGGTACTAAACTAACAGAAGATGTTATATCCTATCTTAGTGGATGAAAAACAGGACACTACTAAGACAGACACAGTCTCTGACATTACCATTGAGAAGCCTGCAGTGGTTAAACAGGAAGAGTACTTGCGTGGGCAGCCACTCCAGTCAGAGCTTTAGGAGAGACCTCATTCCAAATGCCTTTGGCCAGGGTTCACATTGACTGGGAGGGTGGAAAAGGAAGCAAGCAAGTAGTTGTGTTTGAAGATATCCCTGCAGTTGGCCTGATAGGGAATGATTTTGATAATGCAGTAACTTGTGTGCATGCAGTTACATGTAGTCAGGCTTGGAGAGAGGCATGTGAGTCTGGTAGCCTGTGATAGACCCAGACAGACACCACACCTAAAGCCAGGGCTTGTGAGGTAGCTATTTCAGGGAGGGAGCTACACTGTAGCAGTGTGCCTGAAGGTGAGCCACAGCTGATGGAAGGTACCGATGTTACTTTGGACATAATGAATGCAAGGGCAGAGATGAGTGGTAGTACCCAGGCTGACAGTGAGGCACCACTGTCAGATGATATCACACTTCCTGTGGAAAGGGAGCTGAGAAGAGTCACAAAAGTAGAAATGAGACAGGCTTGGCTCTCATACCCTACATTACAAGGCTTAAGGGAGGTAGCTAAGAAGGCACCTGATTCTCAAGGAAAGGGGGAATCTGTATACTGGAAAAAAGTAACTGTATAGAGAGTAGATCCCTGAGGGAGGGCTAGAGGGTGAAGTAATACAGCAGTTGGTAGTGCCTAGAGTCTACCATCTGGCACTTCTAACCATAGCTCATGACATTCCTTTTGCAGGTCATAAGGTCATAAAGTGTACCAAGAGACATGTTATGCAGAACTTCTATTGGCCTGGGATTGCAAGGGATATAACAGGGTACTGCAAGACCTGTGAGCAGTGCCAAAAAGTAGGTAAGGCAGGAGACAAGGTCAAAGCTCCTTTGATGCTTTTGCCTGTGATTGAGGAGCCATTTCAGAGGGTAGCTATGGATATCGTGGGACCTCTGAGTACCCCACATTCTACAGGGAGGATGTATATAAAGAATTATGTACTAACCATAACTTGGAATCTGTGCTATTCAGTGTCATTATTCATACGGATGGGTGTAAGATCCGACATTGGATCTGAGCCGGTAATCAGAAAGACAGCTCCTGAGCTCAAGTTCCTCCCCTTCCCAAGATCCCTTGCTATCCACAACCCTCAGATTGAGTTTTCTGGATAGTAAAAGGAGGCAGTGAATACTGCCTAAAAAATGAAAGGATACTAAGGGATACATCCCTCACTAACTCTCAAATCACCATAAGGAGGGGGAAGGAGGGGGAAGGAGGGTAGGAATGTGATGAATAATGACACTAGATAGTACAGATTCCAACATAACTCTTTATCTGATGCTATCCATGTCATTATTGATCACGGATGGGTCAGAGTCCCCAACTACTAATAACCCTGGGAGGCCGCATAGAAGGATATCCCAGATCATAAAAGAACCAAAGGAAGCCCTGCTCCTGGAGACCAGGTCTAACTTGTAATGACCACAAAAGTATGGGGATTAGACTGAGTAGCAGCAGCACAAATCCTGTCTAAAGAAAGTTTAGCCAAGACGGCAGAAGATGTGGCTACCGACCTAGTAGATTGAGCTTTGACTGGTCTGGTAAGCTCCAGGTGTCTGCTTTCATAACTATAAGAAATACAGCTGGCGATCCAATGAGAAATAGACACCTTGGAAACCTCTTGACATCTCCTGGCCAGAGGAAAGGCAACAACGAGCTGATCAGACTTTCAAATATTTTCAGTCCGCATGAGATAAAAACAAAACTGCCTATGAACATCCAAACAATGTAACTGATATTCTCCTTTATTGGAAAAATTAGGAAAGAGCACAGTAAGTTGAATCAGCTGATTAAGATTTGCCTCCAAAGCTACCTTAGGATAAAGGAAGGATTGGTCCTGACAGACACCCTAACCTTATGGAATACCATGAAAGGAGGCTTTATGAGCAGAGCCTGCAATTCGGACACCTTTCTGGATGAAGTAACTGCCACAAAAAAGGCTGTCATCCAGGACAGGAACAAGGTCACAGGTCACTACAGGCTCAAAAGGTTTCTGCGTCAAAGACTGCAGCATCAGAGTGAGATCCCAAGGAGGGGAGGGATCCTTTACCAGATGTCTAAGTAGAAAGATCCCTTTAAGGAAAGCCTTACACAGCCTAGAAGAAAAGGTGGGACTTCCACTCAAATGGAAGTTGGAGATAGCAGCCAGTTGGAGTTTAATCATAGAGAAACTAGCCCCCTGTTGGAAAAGAGAGGCCAGGAACAACAAGATGTCAGGGACAGAAGCTGAGAAAGGGTCTAGATTGCATTGTTTTGCACAGATAGAAAATCCCCTCCATTTGATGGAATGCACCTTCTTGGTAGACATTTTTTTAAGAAGCCAAAGTAATGGTCTTAACCAGGGAATGGAGCATGGACTTGGAAAGAATCACAGGAATTGGAGGTACCAAGCAGTCAGAAGAAGGGACTGAAGGTTGGGAAGAGGAAGCCCCCAAGGATGGGAAATAACATCCGGAATGGGATCTATTATCCAAGGGGGGTATTTCAGATGAGACCAAATGAGGGAAAACCATGCCTGACAAGGCCAGAAGGGGGCAATCAGGATGAGAGGAGTCTTCAGGTGATGAGCTTTCTGTAAGACTTTGGGAATTAGGGGAGTTGGGGGATAGGCATACAGAAGACTCGATGGCCATTATGAACCAGAGCATCCCTGTGTGACTCAGGACAAAGTATTTGCTGCATTTGTGATTGACAAGAGAGGCAGCAAGGGAGACCCCAGCAGTCAAATTTCCAACCTGCCACTGACGGATTCAGGGACCACTCATGAGGACTGCTGAGTTTGTCAGCTAATACGTTGAAACTACCATGAATATGCATTGCAAGAAGAAAGTGCCTGGAAGACATCACCCGTTCCCACACTCTCATGGCCTCTCTGCATAGGGGATAAGACTGTGTCCCCCCTGCTTGTTGATGTACCAGACCACTGCCATGTTGTCTGACTGAACTGGAATAGTCCCAAGATGGAGGCAGTCTTGGAAGGCCTGCAACGTTAGAAGGACTGCTCTCATCTCCAGGACACTGATGTGCAAATTTGTCTCTAAGGAGGGGCATGTGCCTTGGACAGTCCTTCCCCAATAATGCCCACCCACCCCAACAGGGAGGTGTCCATGGTCACTGTGGCTTGGGATTGGGGAAGACAGAAGGGTCTACCTAGAAGAAGGTCCTGAGCATGGATGGGACTAACTGAATCACCACCATTGAACCTAGTTCCTGCAAGATTAAATGAACTGAGGGGTATTCTAGATCCAGAAGAAGACAGACCTGTTCCCAAGTCATCTCAGCTCTACATGGGGAAAGTGATGCAGTCACTGACACAGTGTGCAGAAGGACCCTGATAAATGCCAGGCTCTGACATGGGGCAAGATGAGATTTGGGCAAGTTGACTGTGATGCCTAGGTCCTGAAAGAGACTGAGTGTGTAATCCATGGCCAGAATGAGATGATGCCTTGTAGGTGCCATGAACAGCCAATCATCCAGGTATGGAAAGGCCTGGAAACCTTGCAGCCAGAGATTGGCTGCTACCATTGCCATACATTTGGTAAACATCCGGGGAGCTGAGGTGCATCCAAAGGGCAGGGATCTGATCTGATAGTGATTGACCCCCCAGCCAGAAGCACAGGTATCTCCTGGAGCATCTGTCAATTTTGATAGTACACATCCTTGAGATCCACTAAGCACATCCAATCATCCTTACACAGAAGAGGCAGAATGGACTGAATGGTGACCATCTGGAACTTCAACAACTTGACTGACAAATTTAAAACACTGAGGTCCAGAATGGGATGCAGGTCCCCAATCTTTTTGATCACCAAAAAAAAGTAAGAGTAAGTTCTGGACCCTTGTTGCCCTGTTTGGACCTTCTGGATGGTTCTTTTTTGAAGGAGAGTTTGAACCTCTAGCAGGCCAACTCCCTTTGATGGGGTGGAACATCCGGGACAGCTTTTTGAGTTGGAGGGAGCTGAAAAAAGTGCATGAAGTAACTCCTGGACATGATATTTAATACTCACTGATCTGAAGTAATATATGTCCAGGCTAGTGGGTGGAGGGAGAGATGACCACCAACTACCAACAGGGCAGGACAGCCAGGCAGAGCTTCAGGAGCACTGAGGGGGCTTCTCCAAGAAGTGTTCACAGGAGCCCTGACTCTGTGGACCCCCTCTGCCTCTGGGGCAGTGTCTGCTGTCAAACCCCCTTCGCTGGCTGGAGGAAGAAGATTCCTATGGAGCATCCTGGAAGGATGACTAAGACCTGCAGAACCACAGTTTTTTTACTATCCCTCTGATTTTTGGAAAAGGATCGTTGGGGAGTAGAGAACTTGATACAAACTGTGGATTAAAGTTTCTTTGACCAAAGGATCAAAAAATGTTGACCCGTCGAAAGGGGCAATAGTGAATAATGCATTGAAGTTTTCCTCAAACCTGCAAAGGCAAAGCCAGGCATGACGCCTAATGGCAATGTCAATGCCTGACGCTTGAAAGATGTCCTCCACCGCATGGGAGATCAACTTCATAGAGACATTAGGTAGGGAAGTCAGAGAAGACAGCTTTGGAGAGACCAATTTAAGGCTCTCCAGTGGAAGTAACTCAGAAAGGGAAGAGGAGAGCTCCTATACCAAGTCCCTTGCAGCCAGGTAAATTGTGCCATGTAGTTGGTTCCTCTCAATCTGAAAGTAGTTGAGGGAAACACACACTTCCCAAAATGGTCAATTGCCCAAGACTCTGTGTTCGGTGGATGGACTGTGGAGCTATGTTCGGCGAGTTCCTTTTTTGTAGATGTGGCCATCACAATAGCATCAACAGGAATGCCTTTTCTCAAAAAAAACTTGTCTTTGGGCTGACTTAGGAACTTATCGGCTTTCTTGGGAACTGGTTCCATTGTGTCCGGCTCCTTCCATGCTCTGTTGGATATGAGCTAGACAAGCTCATTGGTAGGGGAGACACATAGGTAGAAGATGGATCCACCCTGAAGGGCTTTAGGAACACAGATTCCCCTGAAGACAGGGTGGGGGAAGACCAATCACCTCGCTGTTTAAGGATCTCAAAAAGGTCCCCAAAGGACACCTCCTCAGATGGAGGACTGGGGACATGTCTCCTTCCTTAAAATCTGTGTCTTCAGTGAGGGACTCTCAAGGGGAGCCCAAGTGCCTCCTCTTGCACATCAATTTCTAATGAGGCTCCTCCATGGCTGGCTCTGGGGAGGACAGAGAAGGGACCCCGATGAGGACAATGCCATCTAAAGGCACTCACGGGAGGGCTGACCCTAGTAGGATGATGAGGTCTCATCAACTAACGTCTAGTGAGACTGGGGAGGATCCAGAACTGAGGTAGAGGCAGTTGGCCATCTGGAGATGGTCCTCTCTATCGCCCAGAAAGCCAATGGGCTGGACAAAGCCCTCCCTCCTCCCCACCAGCCACAGCCAACCAGGATGGAAGGGGTGACCCCGATGCAGCACTGACATGCCCAGATGATATCATCCCCAAGCTGTCTAAAGTGGAGACACCCAAAAGGAGGCAACAGTCTGAAAGCTTCTGTCCAAAGCCCACTCCCTGGTGACTCCCACCAACCTCACAGGGCCAAGGTACCACCAGCTCCAAGGGCAATGGAGCTGAACCCACCAGGGACCCAGACAGTGTGAGATGGAAAGCAATGCCCAACACCATTGGTCTGTGCCTAGGGATGCTCTGATCCTGGGGACTAAACCCAGATGGGTCAGTTGGGGAGAGAGGAGTTCCATGGATGGTGAAGATCCCCTGGGCAAGTGGGCAGGGGATAGCAACAAGCCCAGTTCAATTTGGGCCTTGAGAAAGCTCATCATCATCCTATCCATATCTGAGGGGAGCATACTTCTGGTGGAACAGCAAGCTAATAAGGAATGGCCTGATCTAGATGAGGGCCTGCATCTCAAGAAGGAGACCTGAAGGAAAGCCCCAAATCCGAACTCCTAGGTCTGGAGGGGGAGCCTTCAATAACAATTGAATCCAATAAACAGTCGGATCCGAGGATCTGCTTGGATCTGAGGATGTAAGTTCATAGGTTCATAGGTTCATATGTTGGTACTAGGCTATCGGCCCTAGGGTCTATACAAGCCTAGCCATAATATATCCCTGGATATTTCTTCCCACAATATTTACTTCCCTGGACCACTGTCTAGCAGGGCGAATGATTTGATCCCCGAAGTGAATTTCCTATCTCCCATCCAATTGTCAAGGTTCCTTTTGAAGAGAGCCAAGGAGGCACTCTGTTTGACATGTATGGGCAGTCTATTCCAGAGTCTGGGGAGTCTCTGGGTCAGGAACCTATCCTTCCAGCATGTTTTGTTCATTGTGATGGCAATGTTTAGATACCTGAAGTGTGTGGCTCTGAGGAATTGGGATTTCTTTAAGTGAAGCATGTCCAACAGCTCAGGGTTTGACATGGCCTTGTATGTTAAGCAGAGATCACATATGAGTAGACGATAAGCCACACGGTATAATTGGAGATTTTTTAGACTGTCAATATAGGGCATCTGCTTCAGGCCTGTGATTCTTTTAGTGAGGTATTTCTGTGGCCTTTCCAGCTGTTCCAGCTGTCTTGTGAGGTACATACCAAATGGGGCATTGTACTCTATAATGGGTCTAATGAGGGATGAGTACAGTGGGATAATGACCTCCTTTTTTCTGGATGAAAAGCCCTTAGTGATGAGGTGTGCCACATAGAAGGATTTCCTGACTGTTGTGGTGATGTGGTTATCAAAGGTGAGACCATTGTCCACCTCTGTCCCTAAGTCTCTCATCATACTTTCGGTGTTTAGTGTACTGCCACCTATGTGCCAATTCATGGGTACATGTTTTTTCCCAGTGGGGTTAACTATACATTTCTTGGCATTAAGCTTGAGCCCATGGCTCTGGCACCAAGCATCTGTTTCTGTAAGGCTCTTTTGTAGAATATCCACATCATTTGGGGATTCAATAATGGCTCCCAGTTTGCAATCATCTGTGAACTTTGTTAGCCAGAGTCCCTTAGTGTTGGCCTGTACTTCAGAGAAGTAGATGCTAAACAAGAGCGGTCCCAGGACTGACCCCTGAGGGACTCCACTTGTCACCTGTTTGGAGATGGATTTGGAGTCGGCTACTTTTACAGTCTGGGTTCTGTCAGTAAGCCAGTTGGTAACCCATTGAGTGACATAGGGATTTATGCCCAGCTTAGTAAGTTTATCTATGATTCCAGAGTGGGGGATGGTGTCAAAGGCCTTGGTGAGGTCCAGATAGGCTGTGTGGACCTCCTTACCCTTGTCCACAGCTCTGGAGACTGGTTCAAAGAAGTCAATCAGGTTCAGGAGACAAGATCGGCCATTCACAAACCCAAACTGGGTTGGGTCCAGTGTTTGAAGGTTGCCAATGTCTTTGTTTATAAGTTCCATGATAATGCACTCTATGCTCTTGCAGATCAGGCTTGTCAAACTGATGGGATGGTAGTTCCCGGGATCCAAGGTGGATCCCCCTTTGTGGAGTAGGATAACCGTAGCTGTGCGCCACTCAGTGGGCATGAAGCCTGAGGTGAGGCTATGATTAAACATGACACTTAGGTGAGGTGCCAGTTCATTTTGTAGTTCATGAAGTACACAGCCCGGGATGCCATCTGGTCCCATGGATGCTGTATTCTTAGCTTTGGAGAGTGCAGTTTCTACCTGTGTGGCCGTGATTACCGGAATTTGGCAATCTTTTGGTATTGAGATGGGCCCTTTAGGGGGTGAGAGGGGGTGAAGTTGGCACTAAATCGATCTGCAAGGATATTGGCAATACCCTTGGGATCAGTATATTTAATGCCATTCTGTTGTAGCTCACAGCAGATCTGAGCATTGCCATTTAGATTCTTGACATAACTATAGAATGCCTTGTGGTTGCCTTTGGAATCTTTAGCAATTTTATTTTTGTGACTTGCTTTGGAGGATTTTATGAGGGATCTCAGCTTCTTACTGAGGCTGGTAAGGGAGTTTTTTGCATCCTGGGATTTTCCTCTTTTCTGCAACAGTTTCTTCCTTCTGTTGTATAGTCTGTTTATGGCAAGGGACCACCAGATTGGCTTCCTTTTTTGGAGGAGAGCATCTTGGTTCTATTTGGGATGGCACAATTCATACATGAGTGGATGTGCTCATACAGTGCCTTAATGTAGGATTCAGCAGTCAAACTTTCAGCTCCTGTCTGCATGGTTGTCATGAAGTTTGTCACTTCTGACTTGAGCAGCATGAAGTTGGCTTTGGAGAAGTTTTTTTACAGAGGTTTCCTTACTGTGGGGGGGGGAGTGGGATGTGGATGTCAAGGGTGATTATCTTATGGTCAGACCTGACCAATGAGGGGATGACTACTGGTGTGGAGTATCTATCTCCCATGTTGGTAATGACCAAGTCTAGGATATTGGAGCCCGTGGTGGGACAATGGATTAGTTGATCCAGGGCATTGGAATTTATGAATTCCAAGAACCTTTGGGAAAAGGTATTGGAACCCGAGTAGTTTTTCCAGTTGATGGCAGGGTAGTTGAAATCACCCAGTATTAGGTTGTTTGGTTGTATCTTAATATTTTCCAGTATGTTTTGAAAGGTATAGTGAGAATCTTGGGGCATGGCAGGGGATCTGTAGCAAGCTACAATTTGAATTGTAGTCTTACCTAGTGTTAGTTGTACCTGGAGAATTTCAGATGCATTGTGTTGGGCAACTAGCCTGGAGGTGTGAATATCCTTGGTGAATATGGACACTCCTCCACGTTTAGTGTTTCGGTCTTGGTTTGGTGGCCGAAAAGTGTAGTAAGAGTTATAGCCTGGTATTGCAGGGGTGCTCTCTGGAGCCTTGAACCAGGTCTCAGTTACTGCACAGATATCAATGTTCTCCATTTTTAGGAGTGCCTCGAGAGAGTGCATTTTGAGGTTTAGACTTACCTTCAGATTTTGCATGCTTGTATCTGTTATGGTGGTGGTTTTATCTTTTGAACCTTGCCTAAAAAAGGCACTATAGGGGTGGCAAAAGCTTTAGCCAATAAACTGAATCCCAGAGGTGACAGGTAAAGACCATCTCTGGCAAAGCATCGTGGTTTGTCGATCATGTCATCCCAGGCAGACAGATACTGAATCCCCTTTGAATGACACCAGAAGCTTAGCCAGTTGTTGAAGTTAATAATTTTGCTACTCAGGGCTAGGGTCATACCTGCCTGGGCCACATGATCCGAGAGCTCTTCCATGTCTCTTTTCATGTAGTCCAGGGAGGTATGTCTCAAGTCATGCACTCCAACATGAACAATGACAGAGTCGTATTTGTACTTATTGTGGAGTGACTTGAGTACATGCATTATGTGGTCGATCCTGGCACCCGACAGGCAGCTGACTGTAATTTTCTCCTTGTTCAGCCTGGTGAGTGGAACATCAGTGTGTCTGACTATAGAGTCGCCTATGACTAAAGTGATGGGTACATTTTCTTGCTTTAGGGGCTGTTGTTGGGTGGCACACTGGTGTTGTGAGCTATGTGTCACTTTGGTTTTGACTGGTGTTTGTTTGCATTTCAGCTTCGGAGGTCCTTGTTGCTTGGGCAGATTAATATTAAGGGCCTCCGCATATGTGGGTTTAGTATCGCTACGTGTGGGTGTTGATAGTATGGATTTTGAAGGGCTATGTGTTGCTTGAGGTGTAGTGCAGGTGTTAACCTTCTCCTCTTGACTGTCTAGCACAATCTCGGCTGGAGAGAGTTTTGCTTCCAGTTTGGCTATGTAAGTGCATTTCCCACATGTTGTAGTGTTGGGTGGGTGGTAGGAGGGGAGGGTTGTCTGTGTACATGAGGCAGTTGCTGCATTGCCCCAGTATGCCCAGATTCACCAGGTGGACAGGAGAAATCACCAGAAGCTGACCCTTGGACATGCCTGTTTAGGTGCTTTTTTTGTAAAGTACAAGAGTTGTTTTCCCTTACCTTTGCAAGATACTTTGCTATTATAGCCTGTTTAGTGCCTACAATTAATTTCTCCTTATTAACAAGGAGAGTTCAGTGCTTGTATCAGTTTAAGGCTTCCTAGTGCTTTCCAGCAGGTTCTAGAGCAAGTGCTAGTCACAGCGGTTCAGATTTTAATGCTACTACTGAGAAACAAGCTAGTTGTAAGTGTCATTGCTGTCAGATCCATGGGCAGTATAGGTCGGTTCAGATCCAAGAACCACTGAGACTCCAAGGTCTCAGATCCAACAGAGGAAGCCGGGATACGCAGAGCACAAGAGCCCAGATCCGAATCAAGGGAGGCTGGTTTCGGATCTGGGAAGCTGTGATCCAAGAGCCTTGGCATTTTGGCAGAGAATTCCTTGAGGATGAAGACTTCCTCTTGGGATCCAAAGGAGGTTTAGAAGGGCAACTCAAAACCAAGGGACCCCCTTTGGCCAACCCTTTCAGCAGGAGCTTATTCCTGCAGTCCAGGAGAGCCCTGAGGTTGAATCTGGCACAAATGTCGCTTTCAACCTCCAGATGTGGCTCTCCCAGACAGTACACACACTCCTCATGAGAATCAGAATGCAGCACTTTCTGACTGCATGAGGAGCACCATTTAAAACCAGCAGGCTTTTCAGACATCCCACGCACCCTCACACACACACAGACACACACACACACACACACACACACACACACACACACACACACACACACACACGCACGCACACACACACACACACACACACACACACACACACACACACACACACACACACACACACACACACACACACACACACACACACACACTACACACATTAAGGAGAGTGGGGGAAATAAGGTAGAGAAGGGATAAAAGGGAGGATAGATGGTACCTAAGACCAGGAAGAACAAGAATGGCAAGCTGGGAAGGACCTAGCAAAAACTACCCAAAACACTCTATCAGGAGGGGAGAAAATTACAGAAAGAGTTAGAAGGAGGTAGGAGACTAATAGAAAAAAGGAAAGAACCCCAAAGGAAGGGGGAAAAAAGTAGTTCTCTGAAAACGTCTTGTTTCAAATCATGGCAAATGAGATCTGAGAGTTGTGGGTACAAGGGATCTTGGGAAGGGAAGGAGCTTGAGCTCAGCAGCTGTCTTTCTAGTTGCCAGTTTAGATCCAATGTCAGATCCTACACCCATCCGCGATCAATAATGACACGGAGAGATGTTAGTAGATTATGCTACTAGATACCTTGAGGTGGTGGCTCTGTCCTGCATTGAGGCAGAGAAGGTGGCAAATGCGTTTTCAGAGACTTTCAGCATGGTAGATTTCCTGAGAGAAATAGTGCCAGTTTCATGTCAGACCTGCTGACTTGTCTGTAGAAGTATTGTGGGGTGAAGCACCTAAAGACCACCCCCTACCATCCCCAGACTAATGATCTTGTGGCGATGTTAAACTCTACACTAAAGACAATGGTATGGGCATGTGCAGACCCGTTTAAGAGAGAATGGGACAAATATTTTCCCCATGTGCTGTTTGCTTACAGATAAGTGCCCCAGGAATCCACAGGTTTCTCACCCTTTGAGTTGCTGTATGGGCATAGGGTGTGGGGGCCTTAAGATTTGATTCATAATGAGTGACAGGGTGAGTGTGAATCAAACAAGGTGTCTGTTGTGGCATATGTCCTAAACCTTTACTCAAGGCTTAGGGAGCTCATGGGCTTGGCCCAGAAGAACCTGGGAGGAACCCAACAGCAGAAAAAGGTCTGGTATGACAGGAATGCTAGAGCCCATAAGTATGCTGTGGGATAGCAAGTGATGGTTCTCATTCCTGTCAGACACAATAAGCTTGATAGGGACCCTTCAAAGTGGTAAGGAAGATCAATGATGTTAACTACATGGTAGAACTGCTAGCCAGAAGACAGGACACAAACTGTACCATGTTAACATGACAAAACCTTACCATGATAGGGAGGCCCTGGTGCTGGGTATTTGAAGTAGGAGGCAGGAGGAGTCTGAGGAGAATCTAGGGCTACATTAAGCCAGCCAGAAAAATACCAAGTTAGTAAGGTAAAGCCTAGGCTTCCAGGCATATGACATGACAGTGCAGCATTGTAGTGGGGTCAGCAATGCCAATGCAGATAGGTTCTCAAGACAGGGTATGGGTTAATGTATTCCCAGATAGTAGCATTCCTCTCAAACAATGTTTCTCAAGGGTCACTTGAAAAACTAGCTTAATTCTTCAAAGGGGGAGACATGTCAAAGTGAGGTACTGCCAGATATGCCAGGAGAAGTAGGGCAGTGAATGTGTAACATATGCCAGAATAGCTATCTTGAATTTAGTAAAGAATTACATGTTATTTAAATATCAAACTGATCTGTACAGATCCTTGTATTGAAAATGGATTCATAAAGTTGTTTGTGTTAAAAATGTACCAACAATGAGTCCTGACTGTCTTTTAACTATATATATATGTTAACAGAGGATACTGGAAGGAAAGAGGTTAAGCTCAGCTCCAGTTACTTTGGAAAATAGTAAGAAATTAAATTACTGGGCCTAGGCCATAAATATGTTATCTCACAGCTTTTAATGAAGCCAAAGACGCACTGTCTGTAAGAAGCATGGTTTGTTACCTCTGTAGGAGGAGTAGACGTTTGTAATTTTGTATGACTTCCAGAAACTTCACCAGATCTGAGCAATGCTCTTGTGTGTATATTATTGAAATGTAGGTGCTAAATCCTGGCAGTTTCTAGTAATGGGGGGTTGCATGGGAACCAGAAGTCAGATAACCAGATGTACCTATGTGATATCATTCTGTACAGAAATAATGTTCCAGTATTAAGTAAGACAGATGTCTCAGGGTAGTCTGTTTCTTGGAACCTGACATACAAGGATACTGCCCCTACTTTATCTTGCCTTGCTCTATTAAGTAAATAGGAAAAGTAATTCTCTAGATCAGTCAGGAAAATATAGTGAGGATAGTTAAGTACTGTTTTTCTGTAACTGTGTGAATCTTTCCAGCTGTGTTATTTATATTTCCTGTAATTAAAACTCTGCTGTTTACTGTAAATAGATATTTCATATTTTCATGTTCTTTTATTATTTATTATTAAATATATTTAAACGTTTCATTGTGGCTGGTCCTTTAGAGAATATGTTAACCTTTGAGAGTACTTATATCTATTGGTGACACTGTGGCCACTCCTGAAGCCTGGCTGTTTGGTCAACATTACCATTTGTATTAATATTAATTTCACTCTGTATAATTGCGTACCCTTGCAAGAGCCTCAGGTAGCTGGCTTTGTACTGTCTAGGCAGCAGGGGGTACAGTGGGTAAATCTATGCCAGCCTTTCCCGTGTGTGTGTGTGTGTGTGTGTGTGTGTGTGTGTGTGTGTGTGTGTGTGTGTGTGTGTGTGTGTGTGTGTGTGTGTGTGTGTGCATGTGCATCTTTGTGTGCATGTGTGTGAAAATCAAATCTCACAGTGTGTGTGTCACCTACTTAGAGTAGGGACATGAAACACTGGTTTCACAGAGAGGGTGCTAGAGGACTTGGCTTAGACACTTAGCTGAGGACTTAACCACATACTGTGCTAGTGAGGAGCCTTTTTGGTGCCCAGGAGGGAGACAGATATAAAGAAATCCAGAACCCTGGCTGACTGTGTTCCCTGTGTGTTCTTAAGGGAAATTGTGCTTGATGCAGAGAGGTCTGCATCTGGAAATACTGAGTTTATCCATTTGTATTCCAAGTGAACATCCCTCTCCAGTGTCAGTGATGAGCATTCAGGCTCCTTGATTACTGGCCTAGAGTGGGGATGTCACAGTCACTATAATCATACATTCCTAAACCTCCCTGTTCTTAAGGTAGGCAATATGAAGCGGGACAAATTCAGCATTATGATAAATATAAATACCTTTGTGTAGAAAGGCATTCTTTAGCATATTTTTACATGACTACTTAAGTATAATTTCTTCATAATTTTAATAGATAACCTTGAAAGGGAAACTGACTATTGGCCTTCTATTCATATTATGTTCTGAATGCAGGGCTTTAATAGCATTTGTCCATGAAATCCAGTCATGTTGACTTTATACTTCATTTTTATAAGGGGTAGATGCACAAAGTAATTTCAATGCAGGGAATGCACATGTCCAGAATATATCTGTACAGAGGCATTATTTCATGAAGAGAACCATAGTATATATTTCTTCAGAAAAGAGAATTTTTATTTAATCACTAAAAACTCACCATGACCAGAATTGTCACTACTGAGAAGTCAGTGTGATAGAATCAGATTCACTACTGATCTGATAAGGGCATAATGACCGTCTCTCAAAACTTCTGCACCCTACTATTAAAGAACAATTCTGTGAGTGTTTTTTATTAAAGACTTCAAATGGCAAACTGATATCCGCCCTCTTGAATACAGGTGCCAAATACAAGGTTTTGTGGAATTTCATAGTGAAAACCCAGCCTTGTTATATTTCCATTGGGGTGAATATATATGATGGCAACTACAGCACATACATGTCCATGATGGACCTATTTTGAGAAGGAAGTTTTTTATCAAAAGATTCATGTTTGACTACTACCCCTAAACATTTAGACCAAAGTGGAATGGCACATATTTCATGATGAAAACATTTTGATTATATTTTATATCTGAAATGACACTACTAAATGTACTGTGTAGCTGACAGCAATGGCATTTTGTTTTATGAGAAGTTGCGCAAAAATTTCATACAGTTTCATAGATGGGGGTTATATTGCTACATACTTCCAGGAATCTTGCATAGCTTTTTGGCAGTTCTGTTTTATTCATTTTTTGTTTACAACAAATACATAGAGCTGATACTTATAGCTGACAAACTCCGCAATATCTGAAAAAAAAATTGTTATTGTTTTCTTTTGAAATCAGATCAATGATATTAATTTATTAGAAAATAACATTCTCTTAATTTAAATATTAGAGCAAAACCTCATGATATATTTGTTCAAACATGCATACATTTAAAATGACCTTGCTTCCTTCTCCTTGCTGCTGCAGCTCATGCAGTGTGTTGTATAAGGTTGAATATTCATGTGTCTTGTCCTGACAATTTTATGAAAATATCTAGAAGCAATCTGGAGAGGTTGATGCTTGCAGACAGTTTCAAAATCAGGTTAGAATGCCCATTAGAAATGTATAAACTATAATATTTGTAAAGCCTACAGTTTAAATTGTATCTAGCAGTTCTCTTCAGAGTTACACATATCAGTGTTATCAAAACATGAATATATACTATTATGACTGGATTTGACAGGCATAATTCTTTCTGTTTACTAGCAATACTTTCATGTTTTTTAAAGTTGTGGCATAAAATTGCACTTTTTATTAAAATTCAGTTAGCACTATATCCTTATTTTTTTCAAGTGAGAAAGAAATTCTGTGGTTGCTTTTTAGATAATTTAGCATTATTCCTTGAAAATTTCAAAAGTATGTTTCAAACTATTTGGAAAACCATTAAAATACAAGGAACAAACATAGCAAAAACAGTAGGAAGATCCTCTTAACAGTCTTCAGTAGGAGTTCAAGATTGTTTAATACTTACTGCTAATAGAAAATAAATTGTCTAAATATGTTATATATGACAATATGGTGCATGGGGTGGGAAATGTGAAATGAGACATTATCTGTAGTATGAGGAGGGCAGTCGGGAATGTGAAATGAGACATAATTGGTAGTATGAGGAGGGCAGTGGGGAATGTGAAATGAGACATCTGTAATATGAGGAGGGCAGTGCTTAGAGTTTTATGGTGGTATATATGGAATGCAAGGGGGTACATTTTCAAAAACTTTTTTTTTATTTATTACTTGGTTTATACAGTGAGAGAAAAGCTGCCTTTCATGTAAATGGAAAAATACCATAAGTATGAATATTTTTTTTTGGTAATAGCTATAGAATGGATTGTGACTGTTGTAGAGTTGTATTTATTTCTGTAATCTGTACAATGTTTTAGTCCTCCAGTTAAATGTACTGCTCTCTATGGGAAAATTGCATATGTTTCTTTGTCTTCAGTATAAATAATATTGTAGATAAGAATAAAACATATAATCAAGAAAATTGTAAAGTACACAGATCAGTTCCTTCATTTCCACAGTGTGATTTTTAGAACCCTAAGATTATCTAATGAAATGGTTTCAACAAGTATACTAGAATCAGAACAATATAACAAGTATATTTTAACATGGACAAGTTTTTACATTCTCATATCTGCTTTATTTAGCATATTATTTATTGTTTTTTTTAAACTGTTGCTAGCATAATTATTAATTTTGAAAGATAAGCAATTTACATTTACTTACTGAAATGGGCAGATCAGAAGTGGAACAAAGGGAGGGGCTTTTGACAGGTTTTTGCCTCTTTCAAGGTGGTAAACCTACTCATGTAGGATCACTTGGGTCTGCCTCCACTTCATCACTTGTCACTGCTGCTTGCACCTGTCCATTTAACTTTGTTTTCTTTTCTTTGCCTTCTTTTCATGTCTGCATTTCCTGCGTCCTCCCTTTGCTGCTTACTATGTGCTGCCCACTTGCATGTACTCCTCTGGCAATGCCTGCCCATATCCTTGAGTCTTCTGCTTTTGTCTATTTACTTTTCCCCCCCATCCTGTCTATTGGCTTCCTGTTACTTCTGCCCAGTCCTACTCTGCTCATTCTCACCTGACTGTTTTTTCTAGCTTCCACATTCTCCTTGAGGCTCTATCATTCCTCTGTAGACCTCACATCCTCTGCCACAAAAAACACATCCAAAGCACTTTACAAATCTCTCCCCAATTGGTCTCTTCCGGCCTGCTATAATCCTTTTAAGCTGTACAATATTTGGATCCCTTTTTTTTTTTCAAATTGAAAGACAAAGCTGTTTAAACGTCATGATAATTAACGAGGCCTATATAATAATGCTGGTAGCCAGTTCTGCTACTGAGAGCTCTCAATAGCAGTGCTTTCTAATTTCTGTCTTGCAAACAGTATTGTTATCTAAATAGTTCTACTGTTGCCTATAAGTGTGATGGTAGAAGACAGCCAAGGGCTCTGATAAAGATCCTGGGAATTCCCAGTCTATGATTGTGTATAACATTTTGATTACACTAGTTTAAAAAAAGGATTTGTCATTGCTAGGTTAACTTGCACTTAAAATGAATTACAGAAATCATGATTATCAACATGTCAACAGTATTATAATGTCTAAGTTTGCTTCACTGACTTATTTTATCATGTTTGTGTTATATTTTATAGAGTAAAGTTTTGGTCATAATAAGTTTCATACATTTACTAATGGCTAACGATCTTCGTGAACTGGTGCTATAACTGATTATGAAAGAAAATATATATTTTTCCTTCCATTTCATTTAACTCACCATTCTATCTTGCCTGCACAGCAAAATGGGTCTTTTATACTAACTCTTAAGAACCTCAGCCTATCAAGACTGCTGTTTTGACACTGTATATGATGATGCACTGTACCAGTATCTAATCCTGACAATTATTATTGCTGCTGTTTTTGTTCATATACTACAAATACACCTATACAGCTATACATAAGATAGAAATGAAAATGGTAATCATTCTAAATGGTTTTTCAGGCAATAACGTATGTACATTATTTAATTGTATTTTATTTTATTTTATATAATTTATTTATTTATCTGTCCTTTGCTAACCATGTTTGTCCCATTAGTTTAATGGCATCTTTTCAAGGGAGACCTGAAAAAGTATTTATACAACTAGGTGAAAATTGGTCAAGACATCTGTGAACTTCCCCTCTTTTCAATAGGTACCATTGGATCTTTTACATCCAACTGAGCTACCAACAGCCCAAGCAGAATGACCATGGTTTAATGTATTATCTGAAGACAACACTGCACTGTCAGCAATTCGTCTACCTGGTGTGTAATTAGGGGAGAAGTAAAGGTCATTTACAAGGATACAGAACAAGGACATTTGATAGGATTCACAAAGGCTTACACGGAGTTTAAGAGTAGTGTAAGCCTCCGTGTAAGCCTCCCGATCCAGGAACAGCCCAAACCTCCGTGTAAGAGACAGCTAAACCGTCTCTTACACGGACTGGGTGTGGAAATGCTCAATACCTCATTTGCAGCTCAAAGATATGCAAATGAGGTATTTGAGCAATCCAGGAAGCCCAAACCAGTCCGTGTAATGGACGTTTTAGCTGCAGAAATGTACTCAGCTGACAACTGAGTACATTTCTGCAAAATTGACAACGGAGCTATGTCAGCTCCAAATAAAGGTTGCATATGTGTCATCTAGCATGCCAATGGCCAAATATGTGGCCATTGGCATTAAAAAGTGATGTAGAATTATTTAAAATAACTTTTTTTTCGGGATTTTGATGTTTAACTGCAGCACACCAGCAAACGGGTGCGCTGCCTAAAATTGAAAACCGGCTTATAAGCTCACAATTGTGGGTTTTATGTATTACATGGAATGACAATGCAGGGACCAGCAGACCAAAAACAATATGGCCACCGTGTAGTGGTAGCAAAGGGGGGGAAGATCAGTGTAAGAGATGTAACTAAGCATTACTAGGCAATCCTATGTAAATGAGGGTTACAATACTGAATCACACTGCCACATAGCTAATGAGCACTTTTCGAGTAGTGTAAGAGTTACAGAAGGGGGAGGAATAGAGTAAGAGGTAGGTGACATCATGGGGGGGAAATGATAGAAATAAATGTATCACATTGGAGAGCAGTGTAACGTGACAGATGACAGACAGACATCAGGGAGGGAGGTGTGTCCCAACAGAACACTAGGAAAGTCAAGAAATAGAGGGTGTACACTATCCCTACACTCAAACTTTCTTGATATACGTGCATGCGCGTAATGCGCGTAAGGCAAGTTCACCATGTGGAGCGTGTCGCAAACCGTTTAAACGGTTTGCGGGCGTCTGCACGTGTAAGGCAATGTAAACATCAGGAAGCCTGTTGCCTGATGTATAAGGCTGTGTGCGCACTTTTTACCATGAATCAGCCAAGTCCAAACCGTGTAAGTATGTGTGCGCGCTTTTAAGTCACTGTGAGCGTGCTTATGCTGGTGTGTACATTGCTCCCCCTGAGGAAACAGAGAGGAAAAAGGAAACAACCAGATTACAAGGAAGCTGTCAGAGAATACTGCTGGAGTTAATTGGTGATAACAATTAGAAGCAGGCAATTACACAGGCAGACTAGAAGCCCAACCCAGCACTTAAAACACTGCACACAGCAGTGCAGGGTGTTTCTCTCAAGAGATACTGCAAGAAAGGAGTAAGCTATCAGAATTGAAAACTGAAAAAGCTGAACTCAGATCAGAAATGCTAGGGGCTGCCATAGCTGTTATAATCAGGCATAGGCGAATTGCTGAGGGTGGTGACAATGCAGATGCTGACAGACAGCCCAGAGTGAGGAGAAGGAGAAGAGTATACAGGCCCAGGGTCACCTACTATGGGTTACATGAGCTGGAGATAGTAGAGTGCTACAGAGTGGACAGAGACCTTCTGCAGAAAATTGTTGAGCTATGCAGGCCACGTCTCACACACAGAACCAACAGAGGGAACCCATCCCAGTGGAAGCCAAGGTATGTGTTGGCCTAAGAATACTAGCAACAGGTACCTTCCAGAGACCAACTGGTGATATGATGGGGATATCACAGGCATCAGCCTCCAGGGTACTGCACCAGTTCCTGGATGCCATGTCAGCACATGTCGGTGATCATGTATATTTCCCCAATGCCCGTGAGGTATTGGCCAGCAATATGCGTCTCTTCCAGCAAATAGCGGGATACCCTGAGGTACTGGGTGCAATAGACTGCACGCACATACGCATCAAAGCACCAGCCGGTGAGCGAGGTAGAGCCTATATTAACCACAAGGGATTCCCCTCCATCAACTGCCAGGTCGTGTGTGATGCCCAGGGCATAATAATGAACGTGTGTGCTGGCTGCCCTGGGAGCTACCACGATTCCCACATCTGGCATCTGACGCAGCTGTACCAATCATTTGCCAGTGGGGACTTCCCACACAGACACCTAGTGGGGGATGCAGGTTATGCACTTGAGCCGTGGCTGATGACACCCATCAGAAATGCACACACACCTGAACAGGAACGCCATAATGAGGCACACGCACAAACACGTAATGTCATAGAGCGTGTGTTTGGGCTGCTCAAGTCACGGTTCCAGTGTCTGGACACATCTGGTGGAGCCTTGCAGTACACACCAACTACATGTACCCAAATGATCATGATATGTGCTATGCTACATAATATGATCCTGCGGAAACAGCTGCAGCAGGACCAGCATAGGGCTGGGCCAAACATAACCCCACCATTGCCAAGGCCACCACAGGCAGAGAGTGACTTGGAGGAAGAACAACCTGACCTTGCCCCCGTAGGCAGAAGGAGGCATGCCCAGTATGCCCTGGCCTTGGCAAAGAGGCAACGCATAGCACATACACTGGCTCAGTAGGAACACTGGGACTGATACCCCCTCCGACTCACTCATATAGTAACATGGACGCCTAACATGACACAACCTGCTTCCAAACATGTACAGGGAGTGTAGTATGTGCATCCAACAGAGGCAGCCCTGCAGCACCACCTGAGGCATGAATGCCATGTGTTAAGTAATGTAACACCATGTACCATATGCACACCTGAGGACCCTGACTAACATCCACCCTCACCAATCATGAACCACAAAACACAAACCCACCTTCATAGGTACCACAAGGGATAGGAACCTAGATGTAATGCTACCCAATGCCAGAAGTATAAACAGCAAGATGTGTGCAGTGTAAACGCACACAGTATAGAGAATGTAGATATCAGTGCTGTAATAGAAAACTGGGTCAAAGCCCACATCAGCACCCTAACACTACCAGGTCACACCTCATACAGTGATGTACAGCTGCAAAACATGGAACAAGCTACAAAATGAGGGTGACTCGCAATAAATGTCATGGATAACCACACCCCCATGTTGGTACCACAACAAGAAGCAGCATGGATTAGCCATGGTCAAATACCAATGGCTAAAACTGCCTACCACTATATAGCTTGCTGCAGACCACTGTCCTAATAGCAGGAACTGCACCAGGCCTATGTTGGAATACATGAAGATATCAAGCCCCCCAAACCACATTATATTGCTTGACTGAAAATACCTACACATACACCATAGTTTCATAGTTTCATAGTTTACTACTAGGCTATCTGCCCTAGTGCATTTATAAGCCTAGCCATAGTGATGTGGCTATTGCCACCCCTTATAGTGGTAATAAGTGTACAGAATAGATTCTGAATATTGTGCCTCTGACTTAGTAGTGACACATTATGACCCCTTTACTTAATCAAATTAATTGACTGTGCCTCTGTCTAGTAGTGACACAGGGAGGATCCCTGGGTAAACCTACGATCTCACATCCACTTGTCCAGATTTCTCTTGAAGAGAGTCAGTGAGGGACTCTGTCTAACATGAACTGGGATTCTGTGCTAGAGTGTGAGAAGCCTCTGAGTTATGAATCTGTCCCTCCAGCATGTCCTATACATGTATGTGCTGAGGTTCAAATCTTTAGCTCTCATGGTTCTGGTGGATTTGGATTGCTTGCAGTGGAGCATGTCCATCAAATCCTGATTGGACATGGTCTTGTATGTCAGGCATAGGTCACCTGTAAGTAGGCGGTATGCTACTGAATAGAGCTGGATTTTCTTTAGTCTGGAAGCATATGACATGTGTTGTAGACCCTTGATCCTCTTGGTAAGGTACTTTTGGGGTCTCTCCAGCTGTTGCAAGTGCTGGGTGAGGTACATACCAAATGGGGCTTTGTATTCAATCATGGGCCTGATAAGGGAGAAGTATAGGGGTACAATGACCTCCTTTGATCTGGATGGAAAACCCTTCATGATAAGGTGGGCAAGATAGAAAGTCTTTCTAACCACTTTGGCAACATGGGTGTCAAACTAGAGGTCACTATCTACATGGGTCCCCAGGTGTCTGATTTATTTTTCTGTGCTCAGTGGGTTGCTGTCTATGTGTTAATTTGTGGGTACTTTGTTCCTCCCAAAGGGGATGACTACACATCAGTTGCATTCAGTTTCAGGCCATGATTCTGGCACCAGCTATCTGTTTTTGTGAGGGCATTCTGTAGGATGTGTGTGCCGGCTGATGTATTCACTATGGTGCCTAGGTTGCAGTCATCTGCAAACTGTGTCAGCCACAACCCTCCTATGTTTGCTTTCACATCTGAAAAGTAAATGCCAAATAAGAGGGGTCCCAGGACAGATCCCTGTGGGACACCACTTGTGACTGGCTTTGAATCTGACAAGGCACCTGCAATGTCGACTTTATGGGTTCTGTTTTTAGCCATTTTGCAACCTATCCTGTGACATATGGATTTATATTTCAGCTGTTGAGCTTGTCTATGATGACTGAGTGGGGTATTGTGTCAAAGGCCTTAGCCAAGTGCAGGTAGGCTGTGTGGACCGCTTAGCCCTCATCAATGGCCCTACTGACAGTTTCAAAATAGTCAACTAGGTTCAAAGGCAGGATCTGCCCTTTACAAAGCTGAACTGGGTGGGATCAAGAGTCTGTAGGTCACCAATGTCTCTGTTTAAGAGCTCCATAATGACTCTTTCCATAGCTTTGCAGACAAGGCTGGATAAGCTTGTGTGGTGGTAGTTCCCAGGGTCTGTGGAGGCATCTCCTTTGTGGAGTGGGACCACTGTTGCTGTACGCCAGTGTTCAGGTACATATCCTGTAGCAAGGCTAAGGTTAAATAGCATTTTATATACGGGTTTAGCTCCTCTTGAGTTCACGTAGCACGCAACTGGGGATACCATCAGGTCCCATTGATGCTGTGTTTTTGTCTTTGCTGAGTGCGGCTCTCACATGGACATCTGAGATGACAGTGAGGTTACATTCAGCTGTGATAACTATCTTCTTTTGGGGTGAGGGAGGGAGAAAATTGCACTGAACCTGTCTGCCAGAATGTTGCCAATATCTGTCGGGTCACTGAAATTTATGTTGTTGTGTACCAACTCTGAGCATATCTGAGGGTTCCCACCCAGGTTTCTGACATAACTGAAGAAGGCATTGTGGGTATCTTTATTGTCTTTGGTGATTTTTGTCTCAAAGTTGACCTTGGATGTCTTTATGAGAGAATGTAGCTTTTTACTAGTGCTGATCACAGCTGCCTTCCCTTTAGGAGATTTAGCTCTGTCTTGCATTAGTATCCTTCTTTTGTTATACAGTTCGTTTATGGCTGGGTTGGTGGAGAGGGTCTTGGTTTTATTTGTGATTGCATGGTCCATGCTTTCTTGGAGATGTCCGTAGAAAGCGTTTGTGGAGTCACCATTGTGTGTTGTGGTTTCCACTGGCCCAGTGGGCTTAAAGGATACCATCTCAGTCTGAAGAAGTGTGAAGTCAGCTTTTGAGAATTTTGTCACTATACTCTTTGTATTATACTAGCACCGACACATTTGTAGAAAATTTCCCAGAATCCATCAAACAAAATGGACATGCAAAATGTAACACTTCCACAAGAGGGGTAAGCATACTGGATGTGATAATCAGAAATATGTGTACTGGATGTCAAGATGAGAAGTGTATCCCTCACTGGTAAGACCAGACCATAGAGTAATCACACTGTAGTTACACATCCCGACCCCAGTCCCTGGCCAGAATACCACAGTGAAACACATGTATAAAGCATAGCTTGCACCCCTACAAACCAATGTGGAATCCATGAAAGGCCCTGTGCAAGTCCAGAATATGGGACACACTGCAGAACATGTTATACAGGCATTCCATGAACACAGCCAAGAGTGCTTGGAGTCTGCAATCACAAATAACAACAAGACACAATGCCATACACCCAGGCATCTGGCATGCTGGACTCCAGCAATTACTAAACCATTGAAGAGAATGAGGAAGCTACCACATGATAGATCAAACATAAAAAGTGAAGTAATCAGTGATCACTAGTATGGCAATAAAATGTGTCCACACATACAATCCACTAAGGCCAGGCAAAACAAGTAGAATCTGTGAATCCAGAGGCAATGTGACACCTATCCCAAGTACACACACAACAACAACTCACCCCAATAAATACAAATATATGTGATAGACGCAACCAGGTAGCCAAACCGGAGCCTGAGCACCCCTAAATCAGTACTGTCAAAACTAGTCAGGAGGACAAGGTAACCACATACACCACAAACCCAGTCCCACATAGACCTACAACGACTGTAAACCAAACACAAAAACACAAAAACATTCCCAGAGGCCCTAATTACAAACACACAACACCAACACAAGCCTCCAAAGCAGACACCCAATAAAACAACCTCCAGACATAGCACATGTAACACATAGTACACAAAGCTGGTGTGCCAAACAGTCACAGGACAGAAGGAGAAACAACATGCCTGATACAGTTTTAATAGGTGACTCCATAGTGAGACATGCTGCTGTTCCAGGGATGGCTTGCACCTGTTACCCATGGGCGTCTGGATATTGCCTAAGGCTTTTGCAACTTACAGAGATCCTTTTGCAGGCAAGGCCGAAAAGACTAACCCACCACCATAGAAAACAAAGCTGGAAAGAAACAGAAGGGTAATGCTGATCAATGCCAGACGTGTAAACCTCAATATGCATGCTCCTGAGGCCCTCCCCAGTATGGAGAACATCGATGTCTGTCCAGTGATAGAAACCTGCTGCAAGCCTTGTGACAGCACACCAGCACTACCAGGTAATACCACATATCATGTGTTATGGCCACAAAACCTGGAACAAAACATAAAAGGAGGGTGAGTATCCATATTCAGCACAGACACCTATATGTCCAGTTAACTGACAATGCTTACGTCATTGCAGTCCACCCATGTGCAACTAACCATAGGCAAGACTGCTGTACAGTCTGTAGCATGCTACAGACCACACTCTCACACACAGGAACCCCACCCCGCTGTCCTGAAGACAGTGGATAGTATGAATGTACCACCAAATACAAAACAAGGTACACACAAATTACCACATAGGTGGTAAACCATTATGTATGGAAGGAGTAATCAGGGACCTAGTGACACAAGTGGACAGTAACCTGTTATGTGACAGTCACATTGCCAATTTGGCTAGGAAGACTGTCTATATTGGACACTGTATCATGAAAGGATTCACATCTATGTCAACAAAGGTCATTGTGCCCCTATACTGTTCCCTTATCAGACCATAATGTAGTACAATGCCTCATTTGGGATGTACATTACCTGGCACCCGCAGCAGTTAGAAAGACCTCAAAGGTACCTCACCAAGAGTTAGAAAGGGTCTCAAATATATGTCATATGCTGCCTGGCTGTAGACACCACAGCTGAATGCAGTCACATACTGCCTACACAGAGGCATTGTATGTCTGTTGTACAAGTCCATGTCCAACACAGAAGTAATGGACATGCTCCACCCCAGAAAACTCAAAGCCATCGGAGCTGTGTGAGTCAGAGATGTCAACCTCAACACATAACCAAATAGGATGTGCTGGAGGGACAGATACTTAACCCTGAGGCTTTCCACACCCTGGAACAGAATACCACTACATGTTAGGCAGAGCCCCTCACTGACACTCTTCAACAGGAAGTTTGCAAAATGGATGGATAATTGTAGATGTACACTGGGGGTCTTTACTGTGTCATGTCCAGACAGAGGCACAGCTAAGTAAATCATAAATGGCCATAATATTCACATAGCAATGGGTGGCAAAAGCCACACACACTGTGGCTAGGCTTACAAATGCCCTAGGGTGGATAGCCTAGTATGAACCTATGAACCTATTATGATACAAATTGTACAGGACACTAAGGATAATCCCAAGGCTGCTGCAACGGATGGTAGGAAGCGTGTTGTGAATTCCCAGATATGCTCTGGATCACACAAATATTACTAACAACATACCAAACACACACACGTATTGCCAACATACATCCTGACAGGTGCAGTGCAAACCCCCCCCCATAATGCAAAATATCTTTCCCAGCAGACTGCTGCCTCCCTGACATTATGTCAGCCTTACCACAGGATATGTTCCCAAAGAGCAGTGTAAAACAACAGTGGTCGTTCTCAAGAAAGGTGTCACCTGAATGGTTACTAAAAACAACCACCACAGAATCCTGAGAAGCTTGATCTGCACAGCTATGGAAAAGATCAGCATGTACCGCAGACATAAAGATATTGGGGATCTACTGACACCCGACTCTACCCAGTGTGGGTTTATTAAGTGCAGACCCTGCCCCTAAACATGTGTGACTCAGTTGAAACAGTAATTGAGGTCACTGATGAGGGCAATGTGGTCCACACAGCGTAGCTGGACCTTGCAAAGCCTTCCATACAATACCCTACGTGTTCAATATAGATATGCTCACCAGCTTATATATACACCCCTATGTCACTAGAGGGGTTGCAAACCAGACCAACGACAGAACTGACATGGTCAGACATGCTGCAGCCATGTCAGACTACAAACCACATATAACAGGTATCCCACAAAGCTTGGTCCTGGGACCTTCCCCGTCTGGTATATATGCCCCATAGGTACAGGCCAACATGTAAGGACTGTGACTGAACATGTTTGCAGAGGACTACAAACCGCCCAACGTATCTGACACTCCAGCTGACACAAGCATCCCACAAAAGGGCCACATAGAAACAGACAACTGGCGCCATAGCCATGTCAGCAAGTTAAATGGAGAAAACTGTATAGTCAACCTCTGTGGATATACAGTAAGTGACCACCAATTACCACATAGGTGTTAACCCATTACATACTTAACATGTAATGACAGACCTGGGTACACAAGGTGATAGATATCCTGCATTGGACAAACATGTGGCTGTAGTGTTAACAGAAACAATCCATATACCAACCTAATCATGAAGGTTATGACATCTAGATAAGGGGAGGTCATTGTGGTTCTGCAGTTATCCTTCATCAGCGTTACAATTGACTACAACAGCCCCTGTGGGGTGTACCTCAGCAGACACCTCCATCAACTGTAAAGTCCACAACAGTACCTCATCAGGAGTATCAAAGAGCTTGAACAGATGTAATGTGTTGCCTGATTAAACAGAATGCAACTCCACATACTGCCATGCTGGCCACCCAGATGCAAGCTGTGCCTGATGTAGAAAGCCATGTCCAAGCTGGAATCAATGAACATGCTGCACCTTGTACAATTTGAATGGCAGTGAGCTATGCACATGTGGGACCTGAACCCCAGCACTGACATACATAGGACAAGCTGTACTGCATTATCCATAACACAGAAGCCACCCCACGCATGAGTAAACTACCAGTGCAGGTTATCCATAGAGTCACTCGTTGATTCTCCTCAACAGGAATCTTAATGAGTGGATGGGAGATGGTAGGTTTACCCTGGGTATCACTGTTATGTCACGGGTAGACAGAGGCACAGTATACTAAACATGACATATGTCATGGCAAACTACACTTACAATGTGTTGAAGGACAAACACACTCTCTGACTAGCATTAGAAATGGCCTAGGGCACATCAGTAGTGTTTGCCAATGTACACCTATGTTGTGGAATACACTACTGATGTTGGACGAGGCTGTTGTAAGTAGTTAATATCTGAACATAATGCAACATGGTCAGATAGGTTCATAGGTTCATAGGTTTATACTAGGCTATCTGCCCTAAGGCATTTATAAGCCTAGCCCAGAGTTTTTTGGCTTACGCCACCCCTTATATGAAAAAAATACTGTGCCCATTAGTTTGTTGTGCCTCTGTCCAGCAGTGACACAGAGACGATTCCCGGGGTAAACCTACGATCTCCCAAACACAGGTCAAGATTCCTCTTGAACAGAGCCAGCGAGGTGCTCTGCCTCACATGGACCGGGATTCTATTCCACAGCATAGGGAGTCTCTGAGTGATAAATCTATCCCTCCAGCACGTCCTATTTATATCCGTGCTAAGGTTTAAGTCACTTGCTCTAGTGGTTCTGGTGGATTTGGATTTTTTGAGGTGGAGCATGTCCATCAATTCCTGGTTGGACATGGCCTTGTATGTCAGGCACATGTCACCTCTGAGCAGACGGTATGCGACTGAATAGAGCTAGAGTTTCTTCAATCTGGCAGCATATGACAGATGTTGGAGTCCTTTTATCCTTTTGGTGAGGGACTTTTGGGGTCTCTTCAATTGCTGCAGATGTCGGGTGAGATACATCCCGAATGGGGCATTGTACTCGATCATTGGTCTGATAAGTGAAGAGTACAGGGGAACAATGACCTCACTAGATCTGGATGTGAATCCCTTCATGATCAGGTGGGCAATGTAGAAGGCCTTTCTAACCACTTTAGCAACATGAGTGTCAAAAGAAAGGCCACTGTCAACCTGGGTCCCCAGGTCCCTGATAACCTCTTCTGTGCTTAGAGGATTGCCACCTATATGGTAGCTTAGGGTTACCTTGCTTTTCCCGAAGGGTATGACTATACATTTTGTGGCATTTAACTTCAGGCCATGGCTCTGGCACCAGCTATCAGTTTCCGTGAGTCCCCACTGAAGGATATCTGTGTCTGATGCACTTTCCACTATGGTGCCCAGTTTGCAGTCATCTGCAAACTTTGTCAGCCAAAGTCCTCCCATGTTGGCCTGTACTTCTGAGAAGTAGATGCCGAACAATAGGGGTCCAAGGACCGAGCCCTGTGGGACACCACTTGTGACTGGATTGGAGTCTGACATAGCGCCAGCAACTCTAACCCTGTGGGTTCTGTCCTTAAGCCAGTTTGCAACGCATCTTGTGACATATGGGTTTACATTTAAGTTGGTAAGTTTTTCTACAATACCCGAGTGGGGTATTGTGTCGAAAGCCTTTGCAAGGTCAAGGTAGGCTGTATGGACTGCCTTTCCCTCATCAATGGCCTTGGTGACTGTTTCGAAGAAGTCGACCAAGTTCAAAAGGCATGATCTGCCCTTGACAAAGCCAAACTGGGACGGGTCCAATGTCTGCAAGTCCCCTATATTTGGGAGGATGGCCTAATGGTTAAGGTGTTTGCCTTATAAACACAAGGTGCAGGGTTTGATTCTCACAAGGGATAATTGGCTAGGCTTAAAATGGCTTGCAAGGGCAGTTAGCCTAGTACTAATATATGAACCATATGATGTCTGTTCCTCTGAGTTACAGTGCTGTCTTCATCTCTCCTTTATTTCTAAAGGCCCCAAAAGTTCCTCACCAAAAGGATAAAGGGTCTCAAAAATATGTCTTATGCTGCCCGACTGAAAGAACTTCAGCTCTATTCGGTCGCTACATACTGCTCAGAGGTGACCTGTGCCTGACATACAAGGCCATGTCAAACCCAGATTTGATGAACATGCTTCACCTCAAAAAAATCTAGATCCCTCAGAACTACAAGGGCGGGAGACTTAAACCTTGACACGGTCATTAATAGGACATGCTGGAGGGACAGATTCATCACCCAAAGACTCCCTATGCTGTGGAACAAAATCCCGGTACATGTGAGGCAGAGCACCTCGCTGGCCATGTTCAAGAGAAATCTTGACCAATGGATGGGAGATCGCAGATATACCCCAGGGATTACCTCAGTGTCTCTGCTTGACAGAGGCACAGCAAAACAATGGGCATAGTTTTCTTCAAACTAAAGGGGTGGCGAAAGCCACAAAAACTCTGGGCTAGGCTTATAAATGCCCTTGGGCAGATAGCCTAGTACGAACCTATGAACCTATGAACCTATATCTTTGTTTATAAGCTCCATTATGATCCTCTCCATAGCTTTGCAGACTAGACTTGTTAAGCTTATGGGGTGGTAATTACCAGGGTCCGTAGAGGCACCGCCTTTGTGCAGATGTGCACAACTGGACCCTAACCAGGCTGTTGTGCTCACTATGGAAATGTAAAGCAGTGATAGGACTAAAGCCCAGGATACTGTCCACCACAGTGAAAGTACTGAACCACTACACTATACAGTACTAGTGTTAGGTCAGTATGAACAGATGTTGACAGTTGTATGCAAAGTATCCCATGCAAAACCTGCAGGCACAGTATAATCCCTGTTGTGTTCACACAAAAAGCATTTGGACAGTAACTACACAACATGACACAGAACACACAACCATAAACAGGAGATATTTGTTGACGTTCACACTCATCCACAAATGTGATGGGCTGCAGAGTTCAACATATGGAAAGCTCACACTGGGCATGCTCACACACTTTGATAAATGAGACATCTTTCACACAACATGCCATGGGAAGGCTGAACTGGGCATGCTCACACACTTAGTCCAACTATCAGTTTAGCATTTTGCCACATATATCTGGTATATGTACGTGTTATTCCAGTAACCAACAACATTATAGCAATCTGACCAGTGCTCACACTTAAATAACTACAGAGACATACATGATATAGTGGATTTCCCCCATATGCAAACATCTTCCACAGATACACAAGTTGTTCATACAAACAGGACATGTTATGGCAATAAAGACCTGCAAACACTGCTATCAGCACCAAATAATGTGCATCTGACAGTTAAACATATGGGTGTAGAGGTCAACACTAGGCTGTTTGCCCTAGGGAATGACAGCTTATCCAGAGTGTGTGTGTGGGGATGATTGTGGTTGGTCTGTGTGCAAGTCTGTGTGAGGGAAATGTTCCTTTTAGCAACTGGGAAACACACCACAGGATGCTCATTCCCCTTTCTAAACACTGATGATGTCAGCACCCTATAAGTATATCAGGAGAAAGAAAATCTCCCAGTAATCCGGATAGTGCGCTCTGCTAATGCGTCTGTCTCTAGTGTCATAACATAGTTAGGTAGGGGTTTGAATCTAGCAAGTGGCAAGTATGTGTGAAATGGGTTAGTGTGTGTGTGTATGAAAAGAACATCCCTTTTGGCAACTGTGAAAACACACCACAGGATGCCCATTCCCTTTTCTAAACACCGATGATGTCAGCACCCTATAAGTATATCAGGAGAAAAAAAATCTCCCAGTAATGCGAATAGCGTGCTCTGCTAATGAGTCTGTCTCTAGTGTCATTAACAGAGTTAGATAGGGGTTTGAATTCGGCAAGTGTGTGTGAAGGGGGTTAGTGTGTGTATGAAAGGAACATCCCTTTTGGCAACTGGGAAAACACACCACAGGATGCCCATTCCCCTTTCTAAACACCGATGATATCAGCACCCTATAAATATATCAGGAGAAAAGAAATCTCCCAGTAATGCGAATATCGCGCTCTGCTAATGCGTCCATCTCTAGTGTCATAACCTAGTTAGGTAGGGGTTTGAATGTGGCAAGTGTGTGTGAAGAGGGGTTAGTGTGTGTGTGTAAGTGTGTATAAAAGGAACAGCCCTTTTGGCAACTGGGAAAACACACCACAGGATGCCCATTCCCCTTTCTAAACACCGATGATGTCAGCACCCTATAAGTATATCAGGAGAAAAGAAATCTCCCAGTAATGCAAATAGCGCCCTCTGCTAATGCATCCGTCTGTAGTGTTATAACATAGTTAGGTAGGGGTTTGAATGTGGCAAGTGTGTGTGAAGGGGGTTAGTGTGTGTGTAAGTGTGTATGAAAGAAACATCCCTTTTGGCAACTGGGAAAACACACTACAGGATGCACATACCCCTTTCTAAACAATATCACAATTATTTATGGCTTTTGATTCCAGACATGTCACGTGTGTTTTGCTCACACAGAATGCCCATGTGTGCGGGTTGTTTTTCACAATAATGCATGACATCGATTAAACCAGTTATGGCAATGCACACATGATGTATGTGCGCCAAATACACATATGTACCTGTGACCTTCAATAGTTACCATGTGTGATGCCTGCCACATGTGAATACATGGTATTTGCACTGGGTAACATTATGACTGTGGTCTTCTGTGCAGGTGCTGCATGTGGGATGTGTATATACAATGTGAGATGTAGATGCTATCAACCTAGTAGTGAGGGATACACACCTGGTCTGGGGCATATAGTCTACATGTTGTTGATGAAGAGGTGCTGCATGTTTTCACCTGTTGTGGGAGTGGTAAGAAGTTGTTACATAGCAATGCAGTGACTGCATGCTAAGAACCTTTCAGCTAGGGTGTTGTAGCTACAGTAATTCATTAGCATTCAGTAATATGTCAGCATTCCTGGTGAGGGTATGATGCCAACCAAGGTCAGGGTTCTACCAGCCTGTGCCACTTGCTCAGTGAGCCCTTCCATGTTCCCGATCATGTATTCCACTGAGGAACATCACACATCAGCTGTAGTGGCATGGACAATGACTGAGTCATATGTGTCCATGCATCTGACTGACCTGTATGCTTGTGTTATGTGGTGGACCATAGTGCCCCATGAACATATCACTGTGACCTTCACCTTGTCCAGCCTGGTGAGCATGACCTCACTGTACCGGACAATAAAAGTACCTAACACAACTGCAGCAGGAGTGTTGTATAGCTGTACAGACTGTGCTTGTTTGGCACACAGGATTTGTGTGCTATGTGTTATGCGTGCTGTGTTCAGGCCTAACGTATACCTGTGTACCAGCTGCAGAGGTGTCTGCCACTCAGGCAGGATGCCATTCTTAGGCTCCACGAATGGCCTGGTGTGTTCCCGTGCTTGTATTGCTGTCAGTGTAGGTCTACATCAGACTGGTATTGCAGTCACTGTAGTATTTCATGCCACCTGACAGGTTATGCCAGTACTGGGTTCAGAGTGTTTAGTCCACAGTTTGGCTATGTGTTTCCATCTCATACATGTGTTGTACATCCATGGGTAGGGGATAGGGTTGACTGTGTACATGTGGCAGCTGTGACATTACTACATGACTCACATATTCCACAACTGTACCATAGAGGTGACTGACAACTGACCTTTGCACATGCTAACATAGTATTGAGATTGCATTGGTGATTAACAGCACATAGGGCCAATGGTGAACAAGATACATAGGTTCATAGGTTCATACTAGGCTATCTGCCCTAGGGCATTTATAAACCTAGCCAGAATGTGTGTGGCTTTCACCATGCATTGTAAATCTATCTTGCTATGCCCTTTTCCAAGGTTAGTATACTGTGCCTCTGTCTAACAGTGACACATAAGTGATACCCAGGGTAAACCTACAATGTCCCATCCAGTCATTAATATTCCTCTTGAAGACAGTCATTGAGTGACTCTGCCTAACCTGTATTGGGATAATATTCCAGAGTGAAGGGAGCCTCTGAGTTATGAATGTGTCCCTCCAGCATGTCCTATGTATATCACTCCTGAGGTTCAAGTCTTTCCAGCGTGTAGCTTGATGGGATTTGGATATTCTGAGGTGCAGCATGACCATTAAGTCAGGGTTTGACATGGCTTTATATGTCAGGCACAGATTGCCTATGACGAGGCAGTATGCCACTGAGTAGAGCTGCTGTTTCTTTAACCAGTCAGTATGTGGCATCTGTTTGAGCCCTTTGATCCTCTTGTTGAGGTACCTTTGTGGTCTTTCCAGTTGCTGCAGGTGTCTGGTAAGTTGCATGCCGACAGGGGCATTGTAGTCAATTATGGGCATGATGACGGATGAGTAAAGAGGCACCAATGTCCTCCCCTGATCTACATGTGAATCCCTTCATGATGAGGTGGCCTATATAAAATGTTTTTCTAACCACTTTGGCCATGTGGTTGTCAAATGAGAGAATGCTATCAACTTGTGTACCCCAAGGTCCATAATTCCTTTGTCTGTACTTCATGGATTAACACATATGTGGTACTTTGTGGTCACTTTGTTTTTGCCAAAGGGGATGACTATACACTTTTTGGCATTCAGCTTGAGGCCATGGCTGTGGCACAAGTCGTCTGTTTCTAAGAGGCCCTTTTGGAGGATGCGTGTGTTGGCTGGAGAGTTAATTATGGCGTCCAGTTTGCAGTCATCTGCGACTTGCTCAGCCACAGTCCTTCCATGTTGGCCTGTACCTCTGATAAATATATACTGAACAAGACAGATCCCAGGGCTGAGCCTTGTGGGACACCACTTGTAACTGGTTTTGAGGCTGACATGGCTCCAGCAATTCTAACCATGTGTGTTCTGCCCTTGAGCCACTGTGCAATAACCATAGTGACATAGAGGTTAATATGTACACTGGTGAGCTTCCCTAGAAAGCGAATGCACAAGTGGGGTATTGTATCAAAGGCTTATGCAAGGTCCAGGTAGGCTGTGTAGACCACCTTCCCCTTGACAGTGGCCTTGGTAACTGTTTCAAAGAAATCAAACAGGTTTGAGAGGCAGGATCTGCCATTAACAAAGCCAAACTGTGTATGATGCAGTGTCTGTAGGTCCCCAATATCTATATTTATGAGGTTCATGATGATCCTTGCCATAGCTTTGCAGACCAAGCTATTCAGACTTATGGGGAGATAGTGTCCAGGATCCGTTAAGGCACCACCTAAATGTAGAGGGACCACTGTTGCTGTACGCCACTCTTTGGCCACATATCGTGTAGTAAGGCTGGGATTGAACAGTAGTGTTATGTCTGGGTGTAGCTCTTCTTGGAGTTCATGTAGGACACAGCCTGGGACACTGTCTGGTCCCATTGATGCAGTGTTTATTGCTTTGGAGAGGGCAGCTCTTACCTGAGCATCTGAGATGTCAGGGGGGCAGCACTCTGCTGGGAGAAATATTTGCCCTTTTGGTGTGGAGGGGGGGAGAAGGTAGCAGTGAACATGTCCACTAGGATGTTGGCAATGTCTGTGTGTTTGGTATTTCTTTTGACATCTTGGACTACCTCTGAGCATATCTGGGAATTACCACCCAGGTTCCTAACATAACTAAAGAAAGCCTTGTGATTATCCTCAGTGTCTTGTGAAATCTTCTCTCAAAGATGGCCTTAGACAATCTTATGAGTGCCTGTAGTTTTCTTCTAATACTCATCAGTGATGCCTTCACATTTTGGGAGTTTGTTGTATCATTTAGTAGCTTCATCCTTCTATTGTATAGTTTGTTTATGGCTGGTGTCCACCACACAGGGCGTCTGCCTTTGGAGGATTGGGTCTTGCTTTTATTTGGGATTGCATGATCCATGCATTCCTGAAGGTGTCCATAGAATGCCTTTATACAGGTATCTGCAGTCTGGTCCATATTTTCAACAGGCCTGGGGGCTTTGAAGGTTTCCACATCATTTATGAGGAGTGTAAACATGCTTTACATGAGTTGTTGACTGTATTCTTCTGTGCAGGGGGTGGCCTTGGGATGTGAATATCCAGTGAGATTAGTTTATGGTCTGATCTGACCAGTGAGGGATGCACTTCTGGTCTGGAGCATAAAGTCCCCATGTTGGTGATGATCAGGTTCAGTATGTTTTCCCCTCTTGTGTGAGTGGTAACAAGTTGTTCCATAGCATTTTGGTATATAAATTCTAGTAATCTGTGGGCTAGGGTGTTGGAGCTACAGTCATGCTCCCAGTCTATGTTTGGGTAGTTTAACCCACCCAATATAATGGTGTATGGACAGACCTACATATTTCCAACTGTTTTCAGGAAGGCCAAGTGCAGTTCTTGTGTTTGTGAGGGTGGTCTGTAGCAGGCTATAACCTGGAAGGCAGTTTTACCCATTGTTACTTGCATATGGATAGTCTCTGATGTTTGGTGCTTTGCCACCAACCTGGAGGTGTGGGTATCTTGGATGAATATCAATACACCCCCTCCTTTTGTGGTTTTGTGGAAGTTTTAGGCCTGAAAAGCATGGTATGAGGTATAACTTGGTAGTGCTGGGGTGCTGTTGGTAGCCCTGAATCCGGTATCTGTTACTGCACAGATAGCGATGTTCTCCATGCTGAGGAATGTTTAGAGTGTGTGCATCATCAGGTTTAGAGTCCTGCAGTGGCATATATGACTGCTCACGTGGACAGATGCCAGGTAAGTCATATGCAAAGTGTCACAGGCAACGTACATGTGCACAGGAGAAACAGTGACATTCTGTCAAGTGAGACATAAACATACATATAGTAAGCTATGCAGATGTCACTAAGAGTCCACAGAAGCTGTGTAACTCTGCATGGCAGGTCGGATCAGTATTCCAGGGTAACTGCAAGGAAACATGCATGCAAACATAGCTACTGTAAGTAGGGCTGCATGTAGTCCATTGTACAACAAACAAGCTGTACCACTTTCAGTAGGTAACACTGCAAATGCTCACCAGCTGACATATGAATACCTATGTCACCAAAGGTGATACTTACCAGACCACGGACAGAAATGACATGGCCAGACATGCTGCATCCCACATGAACACATATCTCAAGCAACACAGACCTCACAAAGTCAGTGTTCTTAACAGGCACAGCCCATAAGGCCAAACACAATGTGTGACACACCTATAATAGGTGATGCCATAGTCAGACACACTGACATCCCCCTCTCCAGACTGAGCAAGGTGAGGGTCACATTTAGCTACCTGTCGGGTGATAGAATGTGCCACATAACACAAGCACTCAGGTCACTCCACAGCAAGTACAAGTATGAGGCAGTCATTGTCCATGCTGGTGTGAACAACCTGAGACATACCTCCCTGGACCACATGGAAAGAGACACAGAGGAGCTCTTACATCACCCTCTCAAACTCAGGAACCCCACACAGCCTTCATGACGACACAGGAGAGTATATATTTCTCTGCAAACACCATCATACAGGGTGACTTCAACTACCCAAACATAGACAGTGAACATTACTCAAGCCACAATACCCAAGCTCTAGGGTTCCCATAGTTCAGAAACTCTTTAGCTATGGAACAAGTAGTCAACATTCCCACAAGAGGGGAAAATATACTAGACCTGATCATCACAAACATGAGTACAAAATGCTCACCACTTGAAGTATATCCCTCATTGTTGCAATCGAACCATATACTAATCACACTGGAGTACTGGATCCCCCACATATGCAAACCTCAAACACATCTATGTGTGTGTGGGAAATGCCCCTATTAGCAACTGTGACAGTACACTACAGGATGCAGATTCCCCTTTTGAAACACTGATGATGTCAGCACTCGATAACTATATTACCTGAATTAAAGCTCCCCAGTAATTTGTATAGCGCACTCTGCTAATGCATCTGTTTCTAGTGTCATAACATAGTTAAGTAGGGGTTTGAATCCTGCAAAAGGAATGTGTGTGAGTGGGGTTTGTGTGTGTGCATAATGCTGTGAGGAAAAAGTGCCTTTTGCCAACTGGGAGAACACACTACAGGGTGCACATCCCTCTTCCTAAACACAGATGATGTCAGCACTCTCTAAGTACAGCATTAGAAAGAATTTTTCCCACTAATGTAAATAGCACACTCTGCTAATGTGTCTGTCTCTAGTGTCATAACACCGTTCGATAGGGGTTTGAATCTCGCAAATGGAAAGTATGTGTTTTAGTGTTAGTGTGTGTGCACAATGCTGGGGGTGGGATGCGGCTTTTGCCAAATGGGGCTATGCACTGCAGGGTGCACATTTCCCTTAACAAACAGTGATGTTGACAGCACCCTATACAAACAACATGACAACAGACAACTGCCAGTACTCAGTATAGTGCTACATGCTACTGTAACGCACATGTACCAGAACATACCTAGATAGTGTTTTGAAACCTGAATGTGGCAAGTGTGTGGATGTGGGATGTTTCTGTGTGTGCATTTCCGTATGGAAAACATGTTGGATGTGGCAATCAGGGAACCACAGTACCTGATGCACATTACACTTTTAAACTAATGAGGTTGCCTGCACCCTGTGAGTACAGGTAGAGAGGAGGAAATCGGTAGTAATCCAAATAGTGCACTTTTCAAATGTGTACCTGTCATGTGTCGACAGCTACTCATGTAGGGTAATAAATAATGGAAATGGCAGGTGAGCGTGTGCATGTGTGGGGGTAGCAGGGTGTGTGTAAATGCATGTGTGACAGAACAGATACATATAGCTGAATCTACAATACAGCACATGATGCACATTCCCATAGTCAATGTTAGCATGTGATGGTTTGCAGCTGGTACACTTTGGTAAGTAGTATGGGTGCAGATAACAATTTAGGACATTCATACAGTTACTGCATCAGGAATGCTGGGATATACACACAATCATAGTGGAACAGTGAACAGTTACCAACATGTTACTACTTATACACATCTATGTAGTCACCCTGTGCATCAGCAACATGTTTACCTTTTCCTGCACTGATGTTGTGGTATGCAGGAGGTGGCACAGTGTCATCATATGCTCAGGGTGTGGGTTAGGTATGCCCAAGCCAGCCATTGGTACCACCAATTGACATGTGTGTGTATGTGTGTTTGTGAGGGGCAGCAGTACAGGGTGGACCAGTGTTGGTGCAGTGTGTGTGTGTATGTGTTTGCCCTAGGTGTTAAATTTCTGCATGTGTGTAAGCACGCACATAGTCCCACATAATGGCTGCCATGTACAGGGTTTTGTGGACAGCCACAGACTGCACCTGTCAGGTCATCCAGATCAGTGTCTGTGGGCACGGACATGGTACCTGTGCCTGGCAGGGGTGCTACGGACCATATCCGGTACTAACCCAGACTGGGTACTGTCATCGGAAGCGGGTGTGTGTTGACTGGACACAGTTCCCTGTTGGGACTGTCCAAAGCCACGTGCACATGGTCTCCTGGGGCGTCCTGATGACAGCACTAACCCAGCATTGCTGGGGCTGCTGCTGGCACTTGAGGTGCATGAGCGGGCCTGTTGTTGTCCGTGGCGACTGCCAGCTGGTGCTGTTGCCGGCATACGGCCACGTCCACGCCGCAAACGCACACCATCGCCCTGGCCCATGGACATCTGGTTGTGGAGCAGCTGTTGTATGTCCCCACAACGTCTGTCAACGACATCTGTGAAATTACGAATAGCATTCGCAATGTCACGCATGCCATCTGTCATGGCTGTGCAACATGCTGTCAGCTCCCTCAGACCCTGTCTGGTGTACCTTTCCATATGCGCCTGTGCCTGCATAACAGTCCGAAACATAGTGGAGGTTGACATACCTCCTTGGGCACATCGGCCAGAGGCAGTACACCACAGATGCCCCCACGAGAACCCATGGGTGACTGTCTGCATAACCAGACACCTACAGCAACTGGAAAACCCCCCAACAGTACCTCATCAAGAGGATCAAAGGGCTCAAACAGATGCCATATGCTGCCCGGTTAAAGAAAATCCAGCTGGACTCAGTGGCATACTGCCTGTTCAGAGGCAATCTGTGCCTGACGTATACAGCCATGTACAGCCATGTCCAACCCAGAAGTAACGGACATGCTGCACCTCAGGAAATCAAAATCCCATACAGCCACATGCTCAAGAGACCTGAACCTTAGCACTGAAATAAATAGGACATGCTGGAGGGACAGATTCATAACCCAGAGGCTCCCTTCACTCTGTAATGAACTCACAGTACAGGTTAGGCAGAGTCACTCATTGACTCTCTTCCATAGGAATCTGGATGAGTGGATGGGAGATCATAGTTGTACCCCAGGTATCACTTCTATGTCACTGTTAGACAGAGGCACAGTATACTAACCTCGGAAAAGGGCATAGCAAAATAAATTTTAATTGGGTGGCAAAAGACAAACACATTCCGGCTAGGCTTATCAATGCCCTAGGGCAAATAGCCTAGTATGAACCTATGAACCTATGTGTACTGCTATACTACTTCTGCCATATGTTGCATGTGTGTGTGTTGTGGGGGATGTGCAGGTAATGGCCAGATTTTTCTGTACAGGCAACACTTCTGAAACACTCTGGGTGTGCATCCCAACATACTGTATGTGTGTTGCCATCCAACACTGTGATGTGGACACACATTACTCAGCCTGGATATACATATCCCAACAACACCACAAGCACAGTACACTACCTTGCTATGTATGTATGTAATTACACAGTTATTCACTAGTTAGGACTGTGATGCTATCCATGCAGCCCACTGGGCCAGTGGAAGCCACAACACACACTGCTGGCCCCTTTGCAAAAGCTTACCACAGACATCCCACATAGTGCATGTAATGTGCACACACATATCTAATCCAGACCGTATGCACACCACTTATTTATCCTGTCCAGTGGACTACAGATACAAGCACATTGTATAACAATAGCAGGAGGCTACTGCAGCACAGAGCAGATTCACATGAAGGCAAGGCATCTGTGGTCAGCAGTGGTAAGATGCTTCACATTCACCAAATGCACAGATATTGGCAACATTGTTGCAGACAGTTTAGGTGCAGGTATCCCCCCATTCTCCTACACAAGTGGAATTAGTTATCACAGATGAATGTAACCTCCCTATCATCTCACATGTCCAGGTGAGGGCCACCCTCAACATTGCAGAACACACAGCATCACTGTTACAAAATGGTATCCCTGGATGTGTGATACGTTCACCCTAGAGGACATAGCACCACATTACAGACTGATATTAAACCCTGGCCATACTACAGGATATGTACCTGAACAGTGCCATACATACACAGTGGTCCCACACCAATGAGAAGGAACCTCTACTGACCCTGGGAACTACTGCATCATATGCATAACTGGCCTTGTGTTCTAAGCTATGGAAGTTTTAAGTATGGAAGACATGTACAGCAATATTACATATGTATATATATCAGGACTATGTACACACAACCTATCTCATGGACATACCTATAGATAGTGAACTATGATACATTTGGAGGTTTCACAGTAAACACAGTATTAACCTGCTACTTTGCATTACCTGTGTTTGTGTCAGCTGTTGCTGTGTCACTGGTGCTAATTGCTGTTTGCTGCTGCTACTGCTGGTTTTGTTGCTGTGATGATGATGCAGTTTTTTTATCACTGCCTTTATTGCTTTATTTCTTTCTTTCTTTCTTTCTCTCTCTCTCTCTCTCTCTCTCTCTCTCTTTCTCCGTCAGTTTGGTGCAATGAATGTATTGCATGTGTGGAGTGTTAGTACTGGATGCTTTTGTAGGTATCTGCATAGGTCCATGTGATGGCCTCTGCACCAATTGTAAGGCCGCATTTGCTAATTGCATGCAGCCAGTTGTGCACTGATTGCATGTCTCACTGTGATTTCAGGACAGTGCTATAAAAGGGTATGTGAGATAGGCGTTGCCCTTTCAGATTGTAAGGGCGTGGACCATGCTGGTATGCTGTCGACAGTGTTCTGTGAGTGTGAAGGTTAGTAAGTCTCTCATGATTCATGCTGTGTTGTAAATTCAGGTTGCTGCATTTCTCTCACCTGTTCCCTGTAGTGAGGGTGTATACATACTGACACCTACAACTATATTTCCATATGTATTAATATATATATATATATATATATATATATATATATATATATATATATATATGTGTGTGTGTGTGTGTGTGTGTACATATACATACTTTCATATATGTACATTAGCTTATATTATTAAGTACAAGCTAACAATTAGCAGGGCTGTTTCTGTTAACACTAAACTAGTATGGGAATCCAGTAATTAGGACAGTAAAAGTCTACCTGACATGCTTTGGGTAGTACACATCCTATATTGCCTTTATCTTCATTCCTACTATTACATGTTCTACTTATTTTAACACTATATTCCTGTATGAGAGTCATGGCTTAGTGGTAGGTCATACAGACTAGTGTTACAATGGTCTTGTGGTAGGGCCTAATAGTATGCTTTTATTTTGCTTTCAAATTGAGTACAGGGCCTGTCAATCAAAGTGCTGAAGGCACCTTTAAGCAGTTAAAAGTGTTAGTAAGTCTCACAGGAGTCAGGCTGTGTTGCAGATTCTGGTTGCTGCATTTATCTTCACTGTTTCCTGTAGTGAGTGTGTATGAATACTGACACCTACCACTATATTTCATATGTATTAATATATATATATATATATATATATATATATATATATATATATATATATATATATATATATATATATATATATATATATATATATATATATATATATATATATATATATGTATGTGTACATATACATACTTTCATATATGTACATTACCTTACATTATTATGTACAAGCTAACAATTAGCAGGGCTGTTTCTGTTAACACTAAACTAGTATGGGAATCCAGTAATTCGGGCATTAAAAATCTACCTGACATGCTTTGGGTAGTACACATCCTATATTGCCTTTATATTGTTTCCTACTATTACATGTTATATTTATTTTAGCACTATGTTCTTGTATGAGAGTCATGGCTTAGTGGTAGGTCACATAGACTAGTGTTACCAAGGTCCTGGGTTTGAGACTGATAGTGGAAATTTATTTTTCTTTTGAAATGAGTACAGGACCTGTCAATCAAAAGTGCCAAAGGCACTTTTAAGCACTTAAAACCAGGTCTGCGTTCATTTGCGCGGAGCTCACGCATGCGCAAGCGTTTAGCTCTGGCGCACACAAGCGCACACCCGCGCTATTTTCTTTGAAAGAAAAGAAAAAGGGGTGACAGGAAAGTGGTGAAAAAGGGGTCACAAAGAGGGTAAGACAGTAGGGAAACAAGCTTGGGATTTGCAGGAGGGATGTAGGTGAGGCCCATAGCTGCCCATGTCTTTCTCAGCAACAGCTGTGTATTTGTATGTAATTTGGTGTGACATTTGAAACCTTCCACCCCTGAGAGAGGTGTCAGGACAACATTAATACCTGTTGTACAGCCAATTGTAATTAAAGGTTTCAATGTCCAGCGGACATGTGTGCAACATGGACAGCTATGTATGGGGCGTAATTTTTTTGTGGGTACAGAGTGCCCTTTTTTTTCAGGTGAGAGTGGTATGTCAGGTGAAGGTAGTCGGTATAGCTGGGGAGGTAGGTTGGGTAGGTTAACAGACAAGACAGACAAGACGCATACAGGGGCGGTGTATGACACATGTGGGGGGGTTACACAATTGACGGGGGCGGAGGTTGGGATATCCAGGGCACATGAGCCCACAGATGGCAACAGTGGAACTGATATCCCCACCCATAGGCAGTTGCCACTGTTCCTTCACAGCCCAGGACAGGGCTGTGCTGGGGGCTGTGCAGGCGGGACAACGGGCATGCCCGTAAGCTGTGCCACCCGGGCCTCAAGCTGGCGTAGGGTCCCAAGAACAGAGTCTTGAATCTCCCTTCGCACCACAGACCGGACACCTTGGAGGGTGAGTGGATGGGCTCCTCCGGCCACGCTTGCAGAGGGGGGACAGGCCCCATCCCCTGCAGCGCTTCCACCCAAAGGTGGCACAGGGCCACCGGAGGAGGGTCCTGCCTGGGCCCTAGTGCCAGGTGCAATCGCCAGATGAGATGGGAGAGGTGGGTCCGCTGGGACCCGCCTTCCCAAGCGTTCTAGGTTTGTGAGTATGTTATGTTAGTTTGGGTTAGTAGCATATTATTCCATTCAAATTAGTTGTAACAGCATGCATTGGTATTCCCATTAAACAAACACCCAGATATTAACACCATTGAACAACAGGCATATCAATATCACATGCATTATTTGAACAGAAATACACAGTCAAACAACATGCAGGGTTGATTAATGGCAACAGGCCATCAGGTTTGCAGGTATGAACAGGGCACATGCAACAATGGACATGCATATATTTTTGAAACAACAGGACAAATGTCCATAGGTAATGAAATGTTCACATACCAATATTTAGTGAGTTTTTTAATTTGCAATTATAGGGTGGGGTGGAGAAAGAAAATGTTGACACATTCATAAATTATACATTGATATACATTTGTAATAGAAACACAATTAACTTGTGGGTGATAGTTTTCAAATGATTTTTAATTGACTGTCATGCTAGACCTGTTACAGATACATCACTATCCTAGTTATTTTGAATTTGATCAGATACATCATCCTGCTACATTTTGATGACAGGGCAGGGGACAACTATGGATGTTTAGTATGTCAGACAATCATTCATTCTATCTGAAAATTGTTGACTGTGATCACCATATACAGATTTTGGCTTAAACAGTCAAGATTCAGACACACTGAAATCATTTTGGGATGTTAATTTTTAATTCCCACATGCATTTAGTTCTGTAGAACCACACTGAGGCTTATATATTCAGGAGTTATTACTACTTTATTTATTGATACATGACCCTTTCTGTCACTCTCACACATCCTGCTATTTCACAGTTCAGGTTGGTACTTCTAGGCTTTGTTCACATATTAGACCTGTGGTGATTCAAACACTTTCCAGCAGCCTCACTTCTGTCATGATTCAGCATTTCAACAGGGGATATATCTCACATGTGATTAACTCAGCTTCTGAAGCTGTACTCTTGAGACTACTGCAGGTTATACTACATTTAATTAATGGTGGGACATCTGTATTACAGAACTATTTATTTCTATCAATTATATTTCCAGTTTCACTTGCATACTGATGAACTTGTTGCAGCCATACCTGCACACTTGTTGCTTGCACATTCTATTACTTTTAATGAATACACTGCAGTGTTCTGCTAAGTGCTACAGTATAATATTTATTTACATATACTAGGTGGGGTTACTAACCTGCATGGTGGCACAGCCGCACCAGCCTGCTGTCATGTGCCCTGCGATTCGCAGAGCGGACACCTGCAGCTGTAATACAAAACAAGTAATATTCGAATACACATCTCCATGGTATCAGCTAGTTGAATTCCTTACATACATAAGTAAAATGTAACTTACTCAGTAGTGGGGCGTTGGGCATATCCCGGGCCTCCTGGATCCATTGGGTCAACTGGTCTTGTTTGCATCGCTTCGGGTCCGCATGGTGGTGATGGACCTGCTCACTGGTACGTGGAATCCCAGTAGCACTAGTGAGATCATGAGCCAACTGGTCCCATGCCTCCGCCCTGTATGCTCCCCATGAGACCTGGCCCTGCATGAGTTGGGCCTCATGATGGTGAACTAGGAGCCAGACCATGTATCTGGACTCCTCAATGCCCCACCTCTGTGCTCGAAAGCAATGTCCCTCCCCTACTCCACTCATTCTGCCTGCAGGTCTATTCTACAATCGTTTATGCTGTGTATTCCCACCTATGGGGCTTATATATGCCGATTTTCCCGTACATTTCTATGATTGGCCATTTTGGAATTGTATCAACTTCACAGAAACTGCTTTATCATGCTCCATTTTGGATTACATCCTATATATATGCTATTTCTGCATTTCTAAGTATTGCTGTCATGGCTTAGTGGTTTAGTACCTTGCCTCTAGTGCATGGTATCCTGGGTTCAAATCTGACCACTGATTTTTAGTTTTTATGGCTGTCTAGACAGGCTGAGGGGTGTGTCTGTGTAAAGGCACTTTTGATACAGCTTGCTTAACGTTGCCCACCGGTTAGCTTGTGGGCGCGAAGCGCACCTCCGCGCAAACGGTGTCGCTGGGTTAAACCTTAATTGGCTATTAACACACATGTTAAGCTAAGCACAGCTAGTTGCATACAGTTTGAGCCTGTTAAACCACTGCTTAGCTACGGGCAAGCAATTTGCAGCCTTTGAAACACTACTCAGCTACGGACACTCTGTCTCACCTTGTTTGACAGCAGCTTAGCTATCAGTACATTTCTAAATATTTTTATTATTGTATTACTTGAAAATATATGCTCCATTTCATTCCATTTTACAAAAGGAAATACTTTTACATTTGTACAATACTGTCAGGGGCCTTTTTAGTGCTTATTTACAAAAAAAAAAAAAGGATGTTGTGTGGGCTGGAACTTTGCCTGCCCTTAAGCCGAAAACTCTACCGCTATGCTATTACTTCTTGGCTTACTTTGCATATTTAGTTCTTATATCCTTTTCCACTGATTGCTAACTGCAGTTGCGCTAGTAGCACACCCGCGCACACATTAGCAAACATTTACGGGGTTTTAAAAAAAAATAAAAAAGTTTTCATTTTACATTTTATAACATCTGTTCACTTTTTACATTTTACATTGCTGGTCTGTGGGGGCATGTGTTGTGTAGTGTGTTTATTCACATTTCCATGGCCTCTCTCGTGGCTGTTTACTTTCTGCCATTCTAGACTTCCGGGGGCGTGTCCGCTTGCAGGGCGTAGCCTACGGACACGCCCCCTACTGTCTTACATGGACCGTGTAAGAGTTACAGTGTGATTCAGCATGCCTCATGCACCTCATGCATATGCATGACATGCTGACATCACACCGTTTAACTGCAGCCTCCGTGTAAGAGTTATAACTCTTACACAGAGGCTTCCTGAATTTGGCCCATTGTCTTGCATCTGCAAATTAAATCACTGTGCTTACGTGGCACAAGTAAGTAAGTGAATGGTTACATTCTTTACCAGATATAGTGCAGGTCCATATCTTTAAAGGCTTTCAATTAAGCTTATCTCAACTATAAGCCTGATTCAAGTGGTTAGTAACAGAAACATACATCTGAAGAATTAATTTCACAGAGTAACTGCAAAATTACCTTTTCGGATAGAATCAATCAATGGCATTACTAAACTTCATGAGCTGGAGAATGGCAGAAGATGACCATGAAAATTTGAACCCAAAATATTCTTAGCCATGCCACAAACAAAAGTTTCTGAAAGTAAATGCAGTCTTATAACAGTGGTGATAATCAGTACTTCTAAGACGTTTGAAGTATGCACCTTAATATCTCATTTCATGAATTATAGTGCCATCTTCAGACCAATGCAAAAGCAACTTTCTTGAACAGAATTATACTATAGTAGTAGCTGAGCAGCTCAAATCCCATGAAGACTTCTATAAAAAAATAAAATTAAATTATGACCTTTTGTGAATGGTAACCCACAGGCTGCATATAAATACTTTTGCTGGGAGTCACGTAGCAATGAAATGAATATGCTCACTACGTTTTTATTTAAAAAAGAGCATCACTCAAATGAATTAGAAACGATTAGTTTATATGTCACTGGAACTGTCAAGGGAAAATCTAAAGTAAGAAAATCAGCTTATTGGAGATGACTTTTCTTCATTCAAACACATTTCCAAAAGCTATAAAGAAGCACTCCATGTTTCATCATAGAAATATATTCAGTAGAAAAAAAGTCATGCAGGCTAAACAAATACTCTAGTTAATTTATGGAAATATGTTATCCAAAGAAGCATTTTAAAATTTTCTTGCAACCACAAATGCCAAGTATTTCTAATGTTCAGATGATGTAAAAGAATAGCCTAGAGCTATGAAAAATGTCTGTTGGAAATATTGCACTTACAGGTTATATTTTTGAATCACTTGTGCATTACATTTATTTGGTATTTGGTGTTGTAAGGCTGTAAGAAACTTTCAGTGTATACATTTTATTCCTGCATCAATTACATGCCTCCCATGGAGAGCAGATCCAGCTTCAGACTGCAGTTTATCTTTGTGATTTCTTCTTGTTTTCTTTGCAGAGTTTCTGTGACAAATTTACTGAAAACATCATCATAAATACTGAAAAAGTACTGAACTGTGTTTGTAGTATACTTTCAATGATGAAATACACATCTCTTCTAAGAAGAATAAAAACTTGAACATTTCTGGTGGTATAAGATCTGCACAATTGTAAGAATAAGTGTAGAAGATAAAGGGGACCTTTATATATGTTTCATTTATTTATTTTATTTATTTAATTATTTTAGTGTATTAAAATGAAGGAGAAGTTTCCTCTGTTTCTTTGACATGGTTACAGGAGAAATGAAATCTTCAGTGTCTGTAATGAGGTGTCTCTACATTGAGGTTTAGAGTGAGTACAAGTAAAACAATATTCTTTATTTCTGGACATCTAAAAATGGAAAACGATGGTCAATGGCAACCTCAATTGAATAATAAAGGGTTTATATGGAAAGTGGGACCTTGCAGTGGTTAGATGGACAGGGCTTTTGTAGTCTGGAAGTCTACATTTGGGGTTTGTAAAACACTTAATGTTGTAGACATTCAGTATCCCCACTACCCCTACTAGAATAGTTATAGATCAAACTGGGCACCTACATATAACACTGTAAAGAGATTTGATTCTTGACTAGGGTGGTCAGTAGCTAGACAGTTTCTTTACTAATTTCAACAATGCAATTAGTCTAGCTCTCAAATCAGATTACACCTGATTGTAAAATGGCTTCCATCCCATGTTCAAGCAGATGTACTCAGTGCTGTAACAGGTCAGCCCAAAATGGTTGAAGTACAACCAACAATATCAGGAAAGGCAGTATTAGCTGAAAATGGATACAATGATATAAAATGCAAGGACAATGCAAAAACAGCTCAGATGCCTAAAACAGTATAAAATAATAACAGGAAATGTCACAACATTTCAAAATAAAAAAAATAATAAATGGTGGCAACAAACACGGCAATCAATTCACCTTAAAAATATAGATATATTTATTGTTTCAAAATAGCTATAATAGGTAGCTTAAGTGCAAAGAAAACATGTTTTCCAGACTTTGTTTCTCTCCTTTTAGATGCAGCAGCAAGTTAAACACCAAGGGCGGAGATCAAGATGGTTGCCATCCTATAGACAGTGTTAGACCATAGCGGAGCATCATACAATCAAATATTAACCTTATTATATGTGAGAGAATTAACTTCTACGATTAATAACCTTACTTTGAACCTGAGAAACTTACTTGAAACCAAATACTGAATCTTGAACTAGAAGCTGGAGTAAATACTTGGTGGATTGTTGTAGATTTTTCCTTACCTTACTTGTGTCTACTGCCCATGAGGTCTGGGGCTCTCTGGCCTACATTCTCTTAAACAAGCAAAAAAAGGAAATTCAGCTATGTTACAGGAATCTGAATCTATGGAGGCTCAAAATACAAAAGCGAAATACTCCTCAATCTCATCTCCGGAGAAAGAAATAATACCTAAAAGGGCAAGAATTGGCAAACAACAGGAATCTACAAAACCTCCTTCCAAAGTGAAATCTGAAACAACCAACATGGAAGAGTTGAAATTGGCACTGCAGCCTATCCAAACTGCAATACAAAGCTTTTCCACTCAACTAAAAACCTTTGGAGACTCTATAGACAGAATACTTACAAGAATTGACAAAACTGAAGCAAAGGTTTTTGATAATGAGATCAAAATAGAGCAGTTACAAAAAGAACAAAAATCAAATGCCACAACTATTCTGGATATACAACAGAAACTTTTGGACCATGAGGCAAGATCCAGGTGCAACAATATTATTTTAAGAGGTATTTCGGAACATATAGACCATATCACTTTACCTGAAACTATATCTACAATATTTTCTCTATTCCTAGATAATGCGCCCTTGACAGACCAAATAATAATTGAATGAGCCCATAGAGCTCTAAGACCATCCTCTGACCAAACAAATCCAAGAATTGTCTATGCAAAAATACTACATTTTCAACATGTAAACAAACTTTTACTTGCAGCTAGAAACAAAAAATATATTCTATGGAACGGATCCAAAATATACCTATCATCTGATCTTCCTGCACATATAAAACTGGAAAGGCAAAAGCTTGCACCCTTTTGCACATACCTAATTAAAAAGCAAATAAAATCTCAGATGAAGTACCCAAACACTGATTTTCCATCACCAGGGCTCCAAATTATCTACTGTAAACAGCAAGGAGGCTACTTCGGTGTTTCTTGAAGCATTCAAGGAATGTCCAGATGCTATACAGCAAAAATGCTAACTTACTTCGAGTTTTGTGTGCTGTCTCCTTGTTCGGGCCCATCATGGAGGGTTTGCCACGATCCTGTGTTGACTTTCTTCAGTGCCGATATGGACTCCTGCCTTTTCGTTTGTTGACCGATTTACAGGACTCATTGCCTCATGGCCCCTGGACATTCAGCAACTAAACCTCTCATTTTCCACCATGATACTCCGCAGCATGAACTCACATGACCCCAGCTTTCCCATGAGCCTTAGGGGATCTTAAAGGTGCAAGATTTATAACGCTTGTCTTTTTTTTTTTCTTTTTTCAGAATAAGCATCAGTCAATGGGGATGTAAAGTTCCACTGAATATAACCATGTAGGTTAAAGCTGAAGTAAGCAACAATGTAAGTCTGGCATTTGTCTATTGAAACAGCTCCATTCACCTCGGCACTCCAGTGATATCAAAGTGGAATAATAAAGCTGTGCATAATGCAAAGACAGCCTCAGTTCACATCTACAGCTCATTTAGAGGGACAAACTAGATGGACACATGCAATGCCTGTCTCTCTTCATGTTATATTTAATTATGTGAGTAAAGTTAAGTAAAAGCAAGAAGTTATAGGGAAGTTGACTTGAATGCTGATTTAATGTCAGAGTAGCATGGTTAAAAAGATACAAGCACCCGTTTCTGCTATTATTCCCTGAGTGTGAATGTCCCTATATTTTTGAAAGGGATCCGGGACACTTACTATACATATACCAGGACTTCAAATTTAGAATAGATAGCATGTGTACAGATTGTGTGCTAAGCCTGTAAGGTGCAGAGGCATTTTCATTTATTAGACTACAGGCTGTTTGTACCTTACACTGTTATGCATTGCATGGAATTTTTATTAGTATTTTATTAGTATTATAAGCCTGATGCTTTGATGTTATCTGTTTTATGATGTCAGGTAATTTTTGTTAATGTACATGGTATGATTTACAGGATGTCACTCTCTAGGAGGTCAGGAGTAATATATGACTATCTGTTGTTGTACAATGGTTATCTACCTTCTTTATAAGAAATGAAATCTAGGACTCCACTTTAGATATTCTATACTACAGGAAAGATCTCAATATAAACAGTTCTGATTTTTTATCTACTTCCTGAACATGGAATTTTATATTATATCTGGAGTCCTCTGAGAATTACTCTAATTCTAGTTCCTCTGCTACGATTTTTTACCTTTGGGTCCAAAGAGCCTTACCACTACATGTTCTGGTTAATTAGTTTCATTAAACCTACTCATAAGAGTATACCTGAATACTACCCTTGATTACCCTTGATTACCAATAATACTAATTTTGTTTGTTTTTCTTCTCTTTTTGGAAAGGGATTTGATGTTAGCTGTAAAGGAAAATGTATATACACATTTTGTAACACTAACATGCTTACAAAATTATGGTGTTAAATATCACAGATAGATACAGCTAACTCTTAGATACACAAATGACTAAGCTCTCAGTTTAAGTTTTAGTTAGCTGAGTTATGAGTCTGTTTATCTAACCTGTTTGGGATTGTTATGCATTTTAGATTCTGTAGTTATAGTTGGGTCACTCTGGGATATGTTAGTCTCACCTTTGGGGTGGGGTCACAGGGTTTTTGTAAAAGGTTTTCCTATGCCACATTAACTCCTAATATCCCAGCCCCTTCCGGGCTAGTTGGGTGGTGGTTAAGCATGGGTTTAAAGAAGGAAGGGTTTCTTATCCTTGCCCAAACATCCTCGTTTAAATTGTTGTTACTCCTAATTTACATTCTCCATATCTCACATTTTACTTACTTTTATAACTTAGTGCACAAATGCTGAATATAGAGTCTTGGAACATTAAAGGGTTACAAGCAACTAATAAAAAAAAACTTTTTATGCATCAGGTGTTTAAATCTGCTTCAAATATTATATTTGTCCAGGAAACTCACCTATTTAATCACAAGTAGGAACAGGACAGAGGGAGACCTTGGGTTAAAACTATAATAGCATCTGGAGCCAAATCCAATAGCGCAGGTGTCGCTATAATAATTAAAAATAAATTCCAACATGATATAATTAGTTTTGACTCAGACAAAGAGGGAAGGTGGTGTTACTTTACTACAACCTACATTCATCACTCAGGAGTGGTGCAACACTCTCCTATATTTACGAGTACCAGGTCTAGGATATTTGTAACCCTAGTAGACTGCAGACTAGCTACTCCAGGGCATTTCCATTGACAAAGTCTAGAAATCTTTAAGCTTGCATGTTAGTGGTTGTATGCTTCCCAGTTAATGGAAGAGTAGTTGAAATCACCCATGAGTATGATACTGGGCTGAATGGTAAATGAGTCTAGCAAATTCAGGTATGATGCATGGGTTTCCTGGTTCATGGTGGCGGACTTGTAGCTAGTAAGGATATGGTAATGTATTTTTCCAATTGTTAATTGGACATGGACTAGCTCAAACATGTCATATTGTTTGACCAGTCTTGAGGTGTGCTTATCCTTTATGCAGATGGATATTCCTCCACATTTTACCCTTTCAGGTGCAGTGGGTGGTCAGAATGTATGAAAGGTATTGTATTCATGCACTGCCGGAGTGATTTCCATGGTTTTGAACCATGTTTCAGTAACTGCACAAATGTCAACATTTTCCAGGGTGAGGAGTGCTTCCAGGGAGCATGGTTTCTTATTGACACTCCTAGCATTGAGCAATAATACAAAGATGTTATGTAGTCACCATAAAGTTCCATCTGTGTTGTCCATTGTCATTCCTCCTCAACTTATGGGTTCAGATCTGATTCCTCAGATCTAACTTGGCTGTTGCTAAAGCTCGTGGCAACCAAAAACTCTCAACTTCTCCCTTACCCACAATATACCAACCCTAAGTACTTCAGATCTTGTTTGCAGACTTTAGAAGAAAGAAATATTAGCATCAGTTGGAGCTCAATATCAAGGAAGTGATGTGTCCTAACCACTCACTCTTCCGGTAGTTTTCAAAGGATCCCCCATCCTTGGAGGGTGGGGAGTTGAGGAAGAATGAAAATAGACAATAAAGATGGAATGTTATGGTGAGTGCATAACTTCTTTAGCTGATGTTGTCAATTTTCATTCTGTCCTCAACTTACTGGACAGAGTCCTCAGCTACTTAAAATCCTAGGTGTACTCAAAAAAGTATATTTCTGAGCACTAGTGAACCAAATGATGCTCTACCTCTGGTAAAGGTAAAGGAGCAATAACTTTTTTTTTAAACAGAGAAAAAAATCAGCCACAGCTATAGGAAAAAAAAAGGTAACGAAAATACCAGCAATGCTAATTTAAAGCTACACAATTGTAGAAAATGGAGAGAGATAGAGAATACGAACAGTAGTATTCAAGGGTATGGGATGTACGAGAGAAAAAAGAAAAGGAAGATTAATTTAGAAGAAGCTGTAATAAAAGGAAGCAATATGCAAGGGAAAGTAAATAGACCTACAAATTAAACAAATTTAATTAAGCAAATATTAATTTTAATAAATAAGATATCACTTAGCATGAGAGTAGCAGTAACCACATCTTTCTCTCAAAGTGACAAACGAAATCTGAGATACTTAGGTCAGTGCATTGTGGGTAAGGAAGAAGCTTGAGAGTTTTTGGTTGCCATGAGCTTTAGCAACAGCCAAGTCAGGTCCGAGGGATCAAATCTGAACCCATAAGTTGAGGACAGAATGAAAATTGACAACATCAGATTGTTAGCTTTTCCTGAGTACATTTTGCTATGTTGGAAGGTTTGTCTGTTTGCCAATACCTAAAAAGGCACCTGAGGGGTGGATAATGTTTTTATCAATATCCAAAAGCCTACTGGTGACAGACCTCAGCATGGTCTGTCACATCATGTTCTCCCAGGCTGACAAATATTGGACCCTTTTGGAATGACACCAGTAGCTAAGCCAATTAATAAAGTCAGCCATTATCTGTTGGTATTGTGGCATCATCTTTGGAGATGGTAAAATGCTGCTCAGTGCTAGGCTTATACCTGCCTGTCACACATATTCTAAGAACTCAGTCATGTCTCTCTCTTCATATAGTTCAGGAAGGTACATCTCAGGTCACTTAGACCGGTATGGACTATGACTGAATCAAACAGGTACTTGAGGTTTAGTAACCTGAATGCTTGCGTGACCTGGCAAATCCTGGCCCCGACAGAAACTGCAACTGGGTTTTGTAGTGTTAGGTCTCATGGGCTTAGTAGTTGAGACACAATGAGATGTGGTTTAATTTTTTTGTGGTAGAAGTTGTTTTGTTTGTGTGCATGTGGAGTTTCTGAGGACTGTGTCTGAGAGGTCATTAAGGTTTGAGTAAGTTACATGTGAGCATCTCTACATATGTGAGTCTATGTGTCTGGCCCTTCGTAAGTGTAGTGAGTATTGGATGTGTATCGCTGACAACCTATTTGGCATTTTTTGTGTCTGTATGTGAAAGTCTTGCCTCCACTGACATTGTGTAACTACATCTCTCCCATACTGTATTTGTCTGTTTCAGAATTAAGTGGTTGCCATTGTACACAAGGCAATTGCTACATTTTCTCAGGATGCACATGTCCACCAGACTAGATGCAGAGATACCAGGAAAGTGACTATCCATGTTTTCAGGTCCTTAATATGTGCTTTACAAGGGAAAAGAATGGGGAAGTGTTTGCAAACAGACAAGGGACGGGTGCTTACTTAGTGCAATCTACACCTATCCAGTGATGCCGCCCAGCACAGAAACCAGTTCTTCTTTGGGCAGCAATAGTTCTGACTGCTGTAATATTGTAATCTATAGCTAACTAAATGCAGCAATGTTGCTCAGCATGCAGAAGAGTTGCTCATTGAGTGCCGCAGAACTGTGGAAAATTTCAGAACTAGTTTTTATAGGGACAGTACAACTTCTAGTGTTTACATATATACAGGGCACCACTAACCACCGCTGCATGAAACAAAAGTTATTGCTATACAGAAGTAGATAAATTCCAGTTTTAAACTAGGTGCACCCACAGGCAAATTCAGTAAGGACAGAATAAATTTCAAACAGCAGTTCCCAGCTCAGATAGGTGAAACCAGCCCTCTCCTGCCACAAGAGTGCAGACTTAACCCTCTTAATATAAAATGACTGGTTTGGCGCCCAAGTGATAGCGAGCCACAAAAATAGATGCCTAAAAGAACTGCAAATGGCAGATACAATGTATTTAGAGTACTACAATTTCTGAAGAGCAGCACTTATAGAAGTGGACAATTGCAACTTAAAACTCTAAGCAAGTGCAGGAAAAGCAATAAATATTTGAGAATGCAATGAGAACAAGCAATACAAGTACAAAATAATGCTTAATTTTGTTTTTCCTTACCAAGGATGACTATAGATGCAAGCAAAATCTCTCAAACCCTCTGCTGTCATCACCAAATAATGGGTTCTGGATAACTGTGCCAAGACTCATACAAATGCAAGGCTTATATACAAACATAAAAAAATCAAGTTTTAAACTAGGTATATCCACACACCAATCAGATACGCATACAATAAGCTTTCCACCAGCAATTTCCAGGTCAGATAGGTCAAGAGTGCAGACTTTGATCCTCTTAAAGGAAAACTTCACCCTAGAACTAAACAAAACTGTTTTTTCACTCTGTCTTTGTTTCCTGACATATTTTAAAACCTCAAAATCACTCTAAGTGCTTTATTTGTAATTTTAGCCTGTTTTCCACAACATGGCTACCAATGGGGCTTGATTTATCAATGTGATCTTGTACTCCCTTAAGCCTTTCTCTTTCCCATAATACTTTGTATGACTTGTGCCAAACATAAGGAAGTAACTTTGAATTCCCATGCCATTAACATATAATGGGATTCGGGAGGGTCACTGTTATTTTCTTTACCTTCTGTAAAAGGACTGCTTCTTTTGTGTCTTTAGTCATGCTCATTTATGTTTGGCTCAGACCTTGTTTTACACTATACCTAGAAGTTATCCAGCCACAGCCAGAAAAGTAACTAAATTGCAGGCCTTTCTTCAGGTTTTTCTTTTGTAGTCTGAATAGATTCTGCAAGGGTCTGTCAGTGCAGTGACAGTTTTAACACCTCTGAAGTAGTGTGAGGGGATGGGGCTCTCAATTCCTCTTGAACTACAAAATGAAACACTGAATGAAGACCTGAAATTTAGTTACTTTTTTGGCTGTAGCTGGAAAACTTCTAAGTATAGTGAAAATCAAGATCTGAGCCAAACATAAATGAGGGTGAAATGAGGGTGATTAGAGACAGAAAAGAAGAAGTCCTTTTACAGAAGATAAAGAAAATAACAGTGACCCTTCCAAATCACATTATATGTTAATGGCATGGGAATTCAAAGTTACTTCCTTATGTCTGGCATGAGTCATACAAAGTATTACGGGAAATAGTTAGGCTTGAGGGAGTACAAAATCATGTTGATACATCAAGCCCCATTGGTAGCCATGTTGTGGAAAGCAGGCTAAAAATATAAATAAAGCACTTAGAGCAATTTTGATGTATTAAAATAGGTCAGGAAACAAAGATAGAGTGAAAAAAAAAAAGTTTTTTTTTTTACTTCTAGGGTGGTGTTTCCCTTTAATGTAAAATCACTGGTTTGGAACCCAAGTGTTATAGAACCACAAAAATAGATGCCTAAAGCACTGAAAACAGTGGATGCAGTATATCTGGAGTACTACAAAAGCAGAATAGCAGCCCTTACAACAGTAGAAAATGCACCTTAAAACTCTGACTACAGGAAAACAATAAACAGCACAGCAATGCAATATAAACAAGCAATACAAGTGCAAAATAATACTTAGTTTTGTTTTTCTTGCCATGAATGGATTCAGATACAAGCAAAGTCTCTCAAACTTTCTGGCATTGTCACCACGCAATAAATAGCATTGGATAACTAAGCCAAGATTCGCATAAATACAAAGCTTATACACAAGCAGAAAAAAGCAAGTTTTAAACTAGGTATGCCCCGGGCCAATCAGGTAAACGCACATTAATAAAAGTAATATTGGAGCTCTTTCAAAAACTTTAGATTAATGTGTTAGTGGGGGAATGGAACAGATATAGAATGCAACTTTAAGCATGTACGAGATAAACAGAATATGAAAGCACTGAAGCGCAAACTGGAGGAGAGACCATTCTCTCCCATTATTGACCTACTACAGTTTATGGCACCAGACTATGCAGAAATTTAACAGCAATAATGTTTATGGAAAAAATGCAGTAATAAATGACTAAGACTGAAAGTCTTATAGGCCTACACAGACAGTTCTGACACAACTGTGAATTAAACTACAAGCTCTGGGCCACCAGGATTTAACATACAAATGGATAGCTTTTATAAGTAATTCTTCTCTTGGAAATAGATGT